>NC_133656.1:48465292-48765292 GCF_009905375.1 Apium graveolens
TTTGCTTGTGTCAATAGATTTCCACATAAATAATTACTTCTAACGTGGGATCTCTAGTATGTTAAAGACTACTAGGTCAGCATCTAGCACAGTTATCCTCATAGGATTGAATAGTCACAGAAACAGTTAGTTCACTATCAGAGTTTAGAAATTCATATCAAACAACAGTCAGTACTTAAGCAATGTTCAATTAAGCACAAAATACACAAAAAGAGTAATTTCTGTAAATACTGATCATAAAGTCTGATGCATCAGAACAAAAGCTAAGCAGATTTAGAGAAAGAACCTGAAACTATTCCAAGTTCATTTACCAATCTTGTAAAAGTAGCTTCACACAGTGGTTTTGTGAAGATATCTGCTAGTTGTTGATCTGTTGGAACAAAGTGCAATTCCACTGTACCTTCATCCACATGTTCCCTTATGAAGTGGTACCTAATGCTGATGTGCTTTGTCATTGAGTGTTGAACTGGATTGCCTGTCATAGCAATAGCACTTTGATTATCACAGTAAATAGGGATTTTAAAATATGTTAACCCATAATCTAGTAACTGATTCTTCATTCAAAGAATCTGTGCACAACAGCTTCCTGCAACAATGTATTCTGCTTCTACAGTAGATATGGAAATTGACTTTTGTTTCTTGCTAAACCAAGAAACCAATCTGCCTCCAAGAAATTGGCAGCTTCTACTTGTACTTTTCCTGTCAATTTTGCAACCTGGAAAATCTGCATCTGAGTAACCTATTAGTTTAAAATCTAATTCTCTGGCAGTTAGATAGAGTAGAGAGCCAAGCATACCTCTGTAATCAGTAATATCTATTGATTTACCAGTATCCTTATCTAGTTTTGTTGCAGTGGCCATGGGAGTGGATGCACTTGAACAATCTTGCATTCCAAATTTCTTCAGCAAATTTCTGGTGTACTTGGTTTGACAAATAAAAGTGCCTTCTTCATTCTGCTTGACTTGAAGGCCCAGAAAATAGCTAAGTTCCCCCATCATACTCATTTGATATCTTGACTGCATCAGTTGGGCAAATTTCTTGCAAAGTCTGTCATTTGTAGAACCAAAGATGATATCATCAACATATATCTGAACCAGAAGTAAGTCCTTTCCATGGTTGAGGTAGAACAGTGTCTTGTCTAGTTCCTCTGTTAAATCTACTTTCCAGAAGAAACTGAGCTAAAGTCGCATACCTTGCTCTTGGAGCTTGCTTAAGGCCATAAAGTGCTTTATCAAGCCTGTAGACATGATTAGGATATTTGGGATCTACAAAGCCTGGAGGTTGTTTAACATATACTTCCTCCTCCAATTCTCCATTGAGAAAAGCACTTTTCACATCCATTTGAAAGACAGTAAACTTTTTGTGAGCAGCATAAGCCAAAAATATCCTTATGGCTTCCAATCTAGCAACTGGTGCAAATGTTTCATCATAATCAATTCCCTCATGTTGAGAATATCCTTTTGTAACCAACCTTGCCTTATTTCTTGTAATTATGCCATCACTATCAGTTTTGTTTCTGAATAACCCACTTTGTACCAACAACAGATCTGTTCTTTGGTCTTGGCACTAGGGTCCAGACTTTGTTTCTTTCAAATTCATTTAACTCTTCCTGCATTGCTTGCACCAAATCAGCATCTTGAAGAGCTTCTTCCACTTTCTTTGGTTCAGTCTGAGAAAGAAAAGAATTGTAAAGACATTCACTTGAAGTAGCTGTTCTAGTTCTGACACCTCCATCAGGATTTCCAATTATTAAGTCAGGTGTATGTGATTTAGTCCACTTCCTTGCAGATGGAAGGTTTTCTCTACAACTAGATGCTCCCCCATGATCCATGCTATCTTCATCAACATTTTCTGATGCTCCCCCTGAAACTATGCTCTCTGAGTTGGATTCTTCAGAATTTAAGTTTTCAGAATGATCAGAACTTGGCTTATCAGAGCTTGACGAATCAGACTTTGAAGAGCCAGATGTATGTTCTGATGCTTCTTGAGATGTGGTTGTATCTTGAGTATGCTCTCCCTGCATAGGTGCATCTTCCTTTGGCGTAGTCACCACTGTTTCAATAACATCAGAGTTTAATCCATCAGAGTTTGCAATATCAGAATTTAGACTGTCAGGATTTTCAGTATCAGAATTTAAGTCTTCATTTTCAAATCTCAGCTGATCATGATCATTGAAATCTTCAAGTCCAATAATCTTCTTATCATCAAAAGAGGCATTGATAGATTCCATGACCACCCTTGTTCTCAAGTTATAGACTCTGAAGGCTTTTGTGGAAAGTGGATATCCAACAAAGATTCCTTCATCAGCTTTTAGATCAAATTTGGATAGTTTTTCAGGGTGAGTCTTAAGAACAAAACATTCGCATCCAAATACATGAAAATACTTCAGATTTGGCTTCTTTTTCTTCACCATCTCATATGGTGTCTTTCCATGCTTGTTAATGAGTGATGCATTCTGAGTAAAACAAGCAGTCTGCACAGCTTCAGCCCAGAAATAGGTTGGAAGCTTTGTTTCATCAAGCATTGTACGTGCAGCTTCAATGAGAGTTCTATTTTTTCTTTCAACAACTCCATTTTGCTGTGGAGTTCCAGGAGCAGAAAATTCCTGCTTGATTCCATGGTTTTTGCAGAACTCTTTCATTATCAAATTCTTGAACTCAGTACCATTATCACTTCTTATTATCTTCACAGAATCTTTGACCAATTTATCCAGTTGCCTGATATGATCAATCAAGATAGATATAGTTTCACTTTTTGAGTGCAAGAAATACACCCATGTGTATCTGGTGAACTCATCCACTATGACCATAGCATATTTCTTCTTTGCAATAGACATGACATTTACTGGACCAAATAGATCAACATGTAGTAGGTGATAAGTCTCAAGAATTGATGATTCAGTCTTGCTCTTGAATGAGGATTTCCTTTGTTTAGCCTTCTGACAAGAATCACAAAGGCCATCAGGAGAAAATACTGACTTTGGAAGTCCTCCCATAAGGTCTTTCTTGACTAATTCATTTATATTGTTGAAATTTAAATGAGAGAGTTTCTTGTGCCAATTCCAGCTTTCTTCAATTGATGTTCTACTGATCAAACAGATTGCAGAACCATCAGTACTTGTTGAAAGCTTGGCTTCATAGATGTTACCATGCTTTTATCCTTTCAGAACAACTTTGCCTGTAGATTTACTCATAACTTCACAGTGTTCTTCAAAGAAATCCATATGATAACCTCTGTCATAGATTTCACTAACACTCAGCAGATTGTGTTTAAGTCCTGAGACCAGAGCTACTTCTTTAATGATGACATTCCCAAGATTGATATTGCCATATCCCAATGTTTTTCCAATGTTGCCATCTCCATAAGAAATACTTGGGCCAGCCTTTTCCACAAAGTCTGATAAAAGGGCTTTATTTCCAGTCATATGTCCTGAACATCCACTGTCCAGAACTAGGATGTTTTTCATGTTGCCCTGCAATCACAAAGACCACTAATGATTAGTTTTAAGGACCCAGACTTGCTTGCATCCTTTGGCCTTAGTAAGTTTGTTAACATTTGCAGCGGATTTAGCATCAGAGTTTATGTTAACATTTTTCTTATCAGAATTTACACTATCAGACTTTGAATCAGAACTTACACTAGTAGGAACAATACTAACTTTCTTTAAAGAAGGTTTTACTTGATAATAATCATAGTACAGACTATGATATTCCTTACAAGTATAAATAGAATGCCATAAACTACCACAATGAAAATAAGGATTTTGTGGCTTATATCTAACAGACTGACTCTTAACTCCTGACTTTGAAGGTAAGGATTTTATGTTCTTATTCTTCCTGCAAAAAGAAGCCAGATGGTTAGAACTTCCACAGTTATGACATGTTTTTCTAGGAGCATCAGGAACAGGCTTATAATCATTGCTTTTATTCACACCTTCTTTATTATTCCTATTTTTCCTAGGTGATTTTACCTTGTTTGCATTCTTAACATCTTTCAGCTTATGCTTAAGCTGCTTCTTTGTCATTAAGCCTACGTTTACTTCAGTTGTCTTTTCCTGTTTTAGTTTATCAGAATTTAATTCCTTTTTAACTTCTGATTTCTCAGTATCAGACTTTACAGCTACAAACTTAACAGGTTTTAACTTTGGCTTTTGTTTAACAACTATAGGCTTAATATCTACAGTTCCTTTATCATTCTTATCATCTCCATAACCTAAGCCCTCTTTCCAGTTTTCACTACTTAACAAATTCTGAGTTGTTCTGCCAGAGTTAGTCCAAGTCCTGATAATCTCTCTTTCCTTTTCTAACTCAGCTTTTAGAGATTCATTCATTTTAAGCACTTCATCCCTAACATAGAAAGCATCATCTCTATCTTTCTGAGTTTGATGGAACATGACTAACTCTTTTTCTAAATAATCATTCCTCTTTTTGCAAGCAAGATTTTCAGAAATTAATCTTTCACATGTTAAAGTTTGATCTCTATAGCTAATGAACATGGTTTTAAGATATCTTCTCAACTCATTAATATCATCAGTATGAAAGGCATACGTAGTTTGAGGTACCTTTAACTCAGCAGCTTCAGAACTGCTTTCCGCACTTGCCATATCAGCATTTGCCATCAAGGCATAATTCTCCTCACTTTCTGAATCTGAGGTGTCTGTCCAGCTTTTGTTCTTTGTGACAAGAGCCTTGCCTTTGTCACTCTTCACTTTCTTGCAATCAGGAGATATGTGGCCTTTCTCATCACAGTTGTAGCATTTGACATTTGTATAATCTCCTCTGTCATACTTTCCTCCTTTGCCCTCAGATTTTCTGAAATTCTTCTTATCAGAACTTGCACCTTTCCTGGAAAACTTCTTTCCCTTCCGAAAATTTCTGTATGCAATCTTCGTGATTCTTTTCATCATAAGAGCACACAGCTTCATCATCTCTTCATCAGCATCCATCTCAGGCAAGATTTCAGATTCTGAGTCATCATCACTATCAGAACTTGATGACTCAGTATCAGACTTTGTGAAGAGCGCTTTACCCTTGCCTTTCCTTGAGGTGGCTGCCTTGGGGGATTCTTCTTCAGCCTTAAGAGCAACTGTCCTTGACTTTCCTCATTTCCTCTTGCTTCTTTGTTCCATCTCAAGTTCATGAGTCTTGAGCATCCCATAAATTTCATCAAGAGTTGTTTCATCAAGATTATAGTTGTCTCTTATTGTTGTTGCCTTCAAATCCCAGCTTTCAGGAAGAGCCAACAGGAATTTAAGGTTTGAATCTTCAAGATCATACTCCTTATCAACCAGTGACAAATCATTCAAGAGTTTGACAAATCTATCATATAAATCAGTCAATGACTCATTAGCCTTTGAGTCAAAGTGTTCAAACTCTTGAGTGAGTATTATTTTCCTGTTCTTCTTAATCGTATCAGTTCCCTGACATCTTATTTTCAAGGCATCCCATATCTCCTTTGCAGTCTTGCAGTTTATTGCCGTGTTTGACATTACATTATCAATGGCACTATGCAGTAAGTGTCGTACCTTCGCATCCTTAGCAATTGAAGCGATGTCTTCAGCAGTGTAATCACTCTTCTTCTTTGGTACAGACTTTGCTGCTTCACCTGCAACTGCAACTGCAACAGCGAGCTTGGTTGGTTTGTGAGGCCCTTCCTTGATTCTATCAAGATATTCTGGATTTGTAGCTTCCAGAAACATGGTCATCCTCACCTTCCATATGGGATATTCAGATGGTCTCAATATGGGAACTCTAATTGTCTCATATCGGCTTTGGATTTGTGTCTTTGGAGGTTCTTCAGTTTTAGTGGGCTTAGTTGGATTTTCTACTTCAGACATGATTGTTTTTGGATCTTAAACTGTTTGTGTGTTAACAGATAGGCTCTGATACCACTTGTTAGGTCACACACACTGTAGAGGGGGGTGAATACAGGGGTGTTGGCCCCAAATGTCACTTTTGGGGTGTAGATGGCCCTCAATGTCACTTTTTGAATAATTGGCCCCAAATGTCACTCCAAAACGGAGTTTCGGGGGGAGTTTTTGTTATTAATAAAAAACGCGATTTCGTGTTCTGTTTTGATTTTTTTTTCAAAAAAAAATTAAAAATGCAACTTCAATTCGTGTTTATGGGGGCAAAACGCAATCTCAGGATGAGTTTCTCATATTAACTCATTTTGGATCTGCGTTTTGATTTTTTTTTTTTGCAACCTGAGAAAAACTCGGTTTGAAACTACGTTTTTACAAAAAAGTCATTTTGAAACGCCATTTTTATATCCATAAACTCAAGACGAGACTGCGTTTTTTACCGAAATAATTTCTGAAATTGCGTTTTCAACAAAAACTCGGTTTGAAACCACTTTTTTCAAGAAAAACACGAAACGAAACTACATTTTCCTTTTATTTGAAAAAAAAATTGTTATGGAAAAACTCAACACGAGACTGCATTTTTCGTCTATTTTTAAAAACTTCACCCGAAACGTCGTTTTCAAGTGACATTTGGGGCCAAAAATTCAAAAAATGACATTGAGGGCCTTTTGACTCGAGAAAGTGACATTTGGGGCCTTAATTCTGAATACAGTGTATAGCACAATCAAATCGAACTTTAATAACTCAAGTAACAGAAAACAAACTTTATTCAAAACAATAAACTCTGTTACAGTATGGAACTGTCATCTCTCAGTGATGAACAAATATCACGAGAGCTGCTAGGGTTACAATGAATAATCTTCTCGATAATGATAACACTTATAGTGTAAACCCTATGTCTGTGTTTATATACTACACAGTTACAAGATAATCGCTAATTGATATGGAATATAATTCTGCTTCCTAAAATATATCAATCAGATATCTTTTCTTCCAAGTATTCTATTCTTCATAGAATTTCTTCTTCATGCATATCTCTTCTTATGTTTGTCTTGATCTTCTTTTCCTTTTAATCAGCGGCCTTCCTTATCTGAACGTTTCCTTTAAGTCCTGATACTATCTTCTGATAAATATCTCCTGAACCTTAAGTACTGATGACTTAAGTTCTGATTTCAGTATAAGTGTTGATTTCAGTTAAGTACTGATTTGTTCTGTTTAAGTAAGAACTGAAAACTAAACATAAATCATATTAGACATGACATTATCAAATATATCTAACAATTCCCTTATCATCTTTCTCGGTATTAATCTCTTCTCCAGTCATTGGCTCTTTGCCTTCATTCATCACTTTGGCACAATATGATCTTTTCTCATAATTCGGGCTGCATTATAATCTCAAACAGCCTTTCAGTACCGACTCCAGTTACCTTCACTTCTATTTCCAATTTCTCGAAATCTTTTATCTACTCTTCTGAAGACATTATCATCTTGAGTCTCTCCTTTCTACCAAGGGCGTCAGCCATCACATTGGCTTTACCTGGATGATAAATAATCTCATAATCCTTGATTAGCTCTAACCACCTCCTATGGCGCATGTTGAGCTCTTTATACATAAAAAATATACTTGAGCTCTTGGGGTTTGTGTAAACCTCACACTTCTCTCCATACAAGTAGTGCCTCCAATATTTAGGGTAAAACTATTACCGTGAGCTCAAGATTATGGGGGGATATCGAATTTTATATTCCCTTAATTGTCTTGACGCGTACATGATTACCTTACCGTGTTGCATAAGCACGCACCCTAATCCCTTGTGTGAAGCATCACTATAAATCACAAAATCTCCTTTTTTCCCTCCGGCAACGCCTACGCAGGGGCCATCACCAATCTTTTCTTCAGTTCTTGGAAGTTGTTCTCGCATTCCTCTATCCATTCAAACTTCTTAGTCTTACGAGTAAGCCGCGTTAAACAGGCTGTGATCTTTGCAAAATTTTGAACGAACCTACGGTAATAAGCGGAAATTTCTATCTCTTGTAGTTGCCCTGACTACGGTCATCAATTCCTCAGCAATTAAATTTTTACTCTTGTTAGGATCCTCCTCGAGATCCTCCTCAGCAACAATCTCTCCTGGGAAAACCTCCTCAACGACTACATCATCAACATGAGCATTATCCGGTCCCTCGTTAGGACACCCTATCGGATCCACCATCTGATCTCCAATAAGTAATAAAACATCATCGCACTGTTGCTCCTCAACCTCAGGGTTCGGAGTCCAGCTACCCTATACGATAATGAACTACGCTTCTATCACGATATGTATACGAGTTCCCATATGGGTTTTAACTGTCAGTACTACGTTAGGTAGTCCGACTATGAACTTGGCAAGAGTTCTTATTATCTTAGTGAACTTATCATTTTAACGACGCATTATCTCTGAGGTTTATAACGCTTAGCTCTGATACCATTTCTGTAACGCCCCAAAATCCGGGGTCGGGGATCTGGGTTGTCACGAGTTCCATTTCCCTTAACAACACTTAGTCTAAATAAACAACCAATTACTGCGTACTGTGACCCCACAATATATACACACACCACAAGTTATAGTTTCAGAGATGAATACCAAAATAACACAAGTCATTTAATTCCACAATTATAAGTCATTACACCTCAAAAAGGGTTTCTAAATAAATTTACATATTCCTTGCCATTATTAGAATTCATAATATACATAAGTCTGGTACATTAACAGGTGAAAACCTAGCCTATTGTTAGTTCCTACCTCAACTACAATGGCATCAACGCCTACAGGAAACTGCGGAATGTTTCCTATCCGCTTGCGAATTGGGAGCTCGGTCCTGTTCATATTGTCTATCTGTTGTTGTGTGATGAAAGAAGAAAGCAAGGGTGAGCAACAAACCCACCGAAATAATATGTATAATAATTAACAATATATGAGCATTCTCATAGTACTTATGAAAGTCTTGGTCAACCAGAATTGAACCAAGTTTGATATCTTAACGCCCAAGTCGCAAAATATTCAGTATATAGGTATATATACTTTTCAAATCTTGGAAATCCTCTTCCATGCATAATATACACAGAGTTCCAGTTTATAACTTCATAAAAATATCGTTGCAAGGTGATCTCATATATCTAGCCTTGTCTCAACATTTTTCTGAAAATCTTCGTCATGCATAAGATAATCATTTACTAGATATAAGTTGAGATGATGAAGTTAAAAAATACTCCAATATACTTATACCTTTTCCAAATACTACTTGAACTACCATCATTCAAGGTATAATCAATTTCAAAAGTTCATCGCATAGATGAGACTACAAGATAAGACTTGAATAGATTCAATCTTTGAAATATCATTTAAAAGAAATGAAGTTACGAGATACTTCATTAAGTCTCGATATATATATACACCTATATATATATATCTCATACTTTCCTTCAAACCCTCTGTTGTGAAAAGTATAAACAGAGTTATAATAACCAATGAATTTGGAAAGAAGAAAAACTTTGGCATAAACCCGATATCTTGCTGATCAGGCAAAGATACCCATTAAGTAACCTTTTCTACTGTAGATGGATGAATTCCTCGCCGGTCATCACCCTGACCGCATTAGGACCTCGTGTAGACCGTTACCCGGCCACTCACGCGTGGATAGAATGTCCCAGCCTCTTACACCTTCATGGACCGTACCCCGGCTTGTCGCTTATGCCGACTCAATTAGATTGACTTACTTCCCGAACATTGGGCAAGTAATCAAATTATTTCTCAAAACAACAACCTCGTTGTGAATATAAAAAACACCACAGAGCCAGATCCCTTAGATTTTTGAGTGAGTATTCAAGTCCCCTTCGAAAGGGAGATCTTAAATTTGAAAAGGAGTTTTGGGATCCGTTCTAACTTTTAAAATCAGTTTGAAGACTCGAAAACATTTTAAAGAATGTTTAGAGTAATGATGATTTAATAAAATAAATCAGTCCCGATATATTAGAAAATATCTGAATATTATTATTTAAATAATATTCCCATAAAGGATAATATTTATAAAAATAATTGAAGTAGAAGTTTTAAAACTCATACTTGAAACGAATAATAAATAACAAAAGATATACTTATACGAAAGTACGATCCTTATTTGAATAATCGAAAATAAGTTTGATTATTATTCAAAACCATCGAATATACCTTATTCGATTAATAGTTATAGAAATATATATATATATATATATAAATATACATATATTATACTCGGGAATATCGACTCCTGGTTTAGAAAAATGTTCACTTTTGGGTCCCCTATACTAAGGGTATACGTAACTACTGCTTATCTCTAGCATAGGTATTATGCAGTTTATAAGCATTTGAATTGATAATAGAATATCAAGATTTCACAATATGCATATATATACCATATCAACATGCTCCAATATATCGCAAGATTTGCTAATAACAGTCATGAACTTATCTCAAGATAATGCATCAATATATTTACATCACAACAACAGTATAACGGGTAGAAAACTTGCATAAGCATTCTGGGGTAGACTTAAGCTTAGAGTGGGTCCGGTAACCTATCAACAACAAAAAAGCCAGAATTAGACCATGGTCGCTTAAGAAACTAGTCAAAACTCACTCATACACTAACGGTCACTTATACGCTTGACGATTTGCGTTATTCGCTCGCGTACCCTTGGCTCCACTAATTTTAATAAATTAATCGCTACAAATCTTAAGGCAACTCCTTCGTAAATACTCTACCAATTGACCAATTAATCCTACATAATTGTTTCGTAATCCAATTAGTCTTTTAAGGGCCTTAAATAAGGTTTCAAAGTTAAGCGAGGGTAATGATTCGCTCGCGAAATGTCGTTACTTAAACCGGTCGTTTCTCCTAAACCGTACATCGGATCTAAGCGAACGACATACCTAAACGAAGCTTACGACATGATCTAGCTAAACATGGCAAAGTTATAGATTGGTCAGTGAGATTTCTGTCCCGAACACTAAGTATAAGCAGTTGAATGAAAACGGGCATTACGACGGCTATGTTTACACGATTACCAATAATTATACTACTCCAATTCATTACCAATTCACTGCAACCACCCAACCATCAACAATACATCAAACAAAACTTAGATCAAGGAAAAGTCAGTCCCTAATCCCAAGTTTTTCAACTCATTCAACCACAAACAAGACCTATGAACTATAATCAAGATTCATTAACCAAAAACCAAGATTCAATTACCAAATCACTTCCAAATCAAACCAAACTACTAATAATCATAATCCATGCTTCTCATTCAAAAAAATCAACCGTTAAACTTACTAATCAAATAAAGTAAAGGCTAGGGTTTGAATTTTATACCTTCCTTGGTGGGTGATAAATTTTTAGGAAGCCTTAGGGAGCCTTGATCTAACCTCCTATAAGCTTGATCTAGTAAAAGAATTCAAGAACACAAAGTTAAAGTTTTGAAATCACTATTCACTCAAAACTTTAGAGAATTGATTAGCCATGAAATCCTTGAAATCAAGAACTTAGATTCATGGTATAACTAAGTTTATAATTATAGAATCCAACCAAACCAACCTAGGAATATATGCTTGCTTGGATGATGAACTTTGGAAATTTCTCCCGAAGAATGAAGGAGAATGCTTCTTTGATTTTTCTTGGTGATTTGTGTGGTGTTTAGCTTGGTTACATTGTTAGATATATTTTTGATGTCATGTCTAATGATGATTTGTGTTTAGTTTTCATATCTTACTTAACAGGACAAATCAGTATTTAACTTGAAATCAGTACTTATACTGAAGTCAGGAGTTAAGATATCAGAACTTAGGTTATCGGGAGATATTTATCAGGAGATAATATCAGGACTTAAGGAGACGTTCAGATAAGGAAGGCGGCTGATTGAAAGTAAAGAAGATCAAGATAAACATAAGAAGAGATATGCATGGAGAAGAATTCTATGAAGAATAGAATACTTGGAAGAAAAGATAACTAGTTGATATATATTAGGAAGCAGAATTATATTCGATATTAATTAGAAGATTATCTTGTAACTGTGTAGTATATAAACACATCATAGGGTTTATACTATATGTGTTATCTTAATCGAGATTATTATTCATTGTAACCCTAGCAGCTCTCGTGATAATTTGTTCATCACTGAGAGAGAACAGTTCTTTGTAATAGAGTTTATTGTGTTGAATAAATTATGTGTTTTGTTACTTGAGTTCTTATATTCGATTTAATTGTAGTAAACACTGTATTCAACCCCCTTCTACAGTGTGCGTGACCTAACAAGTGGTTTTAGAGCAATCTGTTAACATACATACAGTAAAGATCCAAAAACAATCATGTCTGAAGAAGCACAAACTCCAACCAAGCCCATCAAAACTGAAGAAACTCCAAAGACTCAAATTCATAATCGATATGAGACTATTAGGGTTCCTATACTGAAACCTTCTGAGTATCCCATATGGAAGGTGAGGATGTCTATGTTTCTGGAAGCTATAGATCCAGAATACCTTGACAGAATTAATGAAGGACCATATAAGCCAACCAAGCTCTCTTTTGTAGTTGCAGATCAGCCAGCACAGACTGTACCGAAGGAGATAAGTGAATATACAGCTGAAGATATCTCATCTATTGTAAAGGATGCAAAGGTAAGACATTTGCTGCACAGTGCCATTGATAATGTCATGTCAAACAGGGTAATTAACTGCAAGACTGCAAAGGAGATATGGGATGCCTTGGAGACTAGATGCCAGGGAACTGATTCAATTAAGAAGAACAAGAGGACTATACTCACTCAAGTGTATGAACACTTTGACTCAAAACCTGATGAGTCATTAACTGGTTTATATGATAGATTTGTCAAACTCTTGAATGATCTGTCACTGGTGGATAAGGAATATGATCTTGAAGATACTAATCTCAAATTCCTTTTAGCTCTTCCTGAAAGTTGGGATTTGAAGGCCACAACTATAAGAGACAACTATGCTCTTGATGAAACTACTCTTGATGAAATTTATGGTATGCTCAAGACTCATGAACTTGAGATGGATCAAAGAAGCAAGAGGCATGGGAGAAAGTCAAGGACAGTTGCTCTTAAGGCTGAGGAGGAATACCCTAAAGTGGTTGTCTCAAAGAAAGGCAAAGGAAAGGCTCTCATCACAAAGTCTGATTCTGAGTCATCAAGTCCTGATAGTGATGAAGATTCCGAAACTGATAGTCTATCTGAGATGGACCCTGATGAAGAGATAATGAAGCTGTGTGCTCTTATGGTGAAATGTATCACAAAGATAGCATACAGGAAATTCAGAAGGAGAAAGAAGTTTTCCAGGAAAGAGGGCTTAGGTTATGGAGATGATAAGAATAGTAAAGGAACTATAGAAATTGACCCTATAGTTGTTAAACAAAAGCCAAAGGTAAATCCTGTTAAGTTTGTAGCTGTAAAGTCTGATATTGATAAATCAGAAGTTAAAGAGAAATTAACTTCTGACAAACCAAAACAGGATAAGCCAACTGAAGTTAACATAGGCTTAATGACAAAGAAGAAGTTTAAGCATAAGCTGAAAGATGTTAAGAATGTAAACAAGGTAAATCCACCTAGGAAAAATAAGAATGGAAAGGAAGGTGTGAATAAAAGCAATGATTATAAGCATGTTATAACTCTGGAAATTCTAACCATTTGGCTTCTTTTTGCAGGAAGAATAAGAACATAAACTCCTTACCTTCAAAATCAGGAGTTAAGAGTCAGTCTGTTAGATATAGGCCACAAAATCCTTGTTTTCATTGTGGTAGTTTATGGCATTCCATTTATACTTGTAAGGAATATTATAGTTTGTACTATGATTATTATCAAATAAAACCTTCTTTAAAGAAAGTTAGCATTATTCCTTCTAGGATAAGTTCTGATGCAAAGTATGATATTGTAAATTCTGATAAGAAAAATGTTAACATCAACTCTGATGTTAAATCCGCTGCAAATGTTAACAAACTTAATAAGGCCAAAGGATTCAAACAAGTCTGGGTCTTTAAAACTAATCATTAGTGGTCTTTGTGATTGCAGGGCAACAGGAAAAACATCCTAGTTCTGGACAGTGGATGTTCAAGACATATGACTGGAAATAAAGCCCTGCTATCAAACCTTGTGGAGAAAGCTGGCCCAGGTGTTTCTTATGGAGATGGCAACATTGGAAAAACTCTGGGATATGGCAATATCAATCTTGGGAATGTCATCATTGAAAATGTAGCTCTAGTCTCAGGACTTAAACACAATCTGCTGAGTGTTAGTTAAATATGTGACAGAGGTTATCATATGGATTTTTTTGAAGAACACTGTGAAATTATAAGCAATTCTACAGGTAAAGTTGTTCTGAAAGGATACAGGCATGGTAACATCTATGAAGCCAAGCTTTCAACAAGTACTGATGGTTCTGCAATCTGTCTGATGAGTAGAGCATCAATTGAAGAAAGCTGGAATTGGCACAAGAAACTCTCTCATTTAAATTTCAACAATATAAATAAACTAGTCAAGAAAGATCTTGTGAGAGGACTGCCAAAGTCAGTATTTGCTCCTGATGGCCTTTGTGATTCTTGTCAGAAGGCTAAACAAAGGAAATCCTCATTCAAGAGCAAGACTGAATCATCAATTCTTGAGCCTTATCACCTACTACATGTTGATCTATTTGGTCCAGTAAATGTCATGTCTATTGCAAAGAAGAAATATGCTATGGTCATAGTGGATGAGTTCACCAGATACACATGGGTGTATTATTTGCACACAAAAAGTGAAACTACATCTATCTTGATTGATCATGTCAAATAACTGGATAAATTGGTTAAAGACTCTGTGAAAATCATAAGAAGTGATAATGGCACTGAGTTCAAGAATTTGATTATGGAAGAGTTCTGCAAAGACCATGGAATCAAGCAGGAATTTTATGCTCCTGGAACTCCACAGCAAAATGGAGTTGTTGAAAGAAAGAATAGAACTCTTATTGAAGCTGCACGAACTATGCTTGATAAAGCAAAGTTACCAACCTATTTTTGGGCTGAAGCTGTGTAGACTGCTTGTTTTACTCGGAATGCAACACTTATCAACAAGCATGGAAAGACACCATATGAGATGGTGAAGAAAAAGAAGCCAAATCTGAAGTATTTTCATGTATTTGAATGCAAGTATTTTGTTCTTAAGACTCATCCTGAACAGCTATCCAAATTTGATCTAAAAGCTGATGAAGGAATTTTTGTTGGATATCCACTTTCCACAAAAGCCTTCAGAGTCTACAATTTAAGAACAAGGGTTTTCATGGAATCTATCAATGTCTCTTTTGATGATAAGAAGATTACAGGACTTGAAGATTTCAATGATCATGATCAGCTGAGATTTGAGAATGAAGTTTAAAATTCTGATTCTGTAAATCCTGACAGTCTAAATCCTGATATTACAAACTCTGATGGGTTAAACTCTGATGTTATTGAAACTGTGGTGACTATGCCAAAGGAAAATACACCTGTGCAGGGGGAGCATATTGAAGATCCAACCACATCTCAAGAAGCATCAGAACCAAGAACAGGCTCTTCAAGTTCAGATTCATCAAATTCTGATGGGGAAAGTTCTGATAATTCTGGAAACTCAAATTTTGATAATTCTAGAAACTCAAATTCTGAAGGATCCAACTCAGAGAGCATAATTTCAGGGGGAGCATCAAAAAATGCTGATGGAGACAGCATGGATCATGGGGGAGCATCCAGTTCTAGAAATAATCTTCCATCTGCAAGGAAGTGGACTAAAGCACATACGCCTGACTTGATTATTGGAGGTCCTGAAGCAGGTATAAGAACTAGAACAGCAACATCAAATGAATGTCTCTATCACTCTTTTCTTTCTCAGACTGAACCAAATAAAGTGGAAGAAGCTCTTCAAGATGCTGATTGGGTGCAAGCAATGCAGGAAGAGTTAAATGAATTTGAAAGAAATAAAGTCTTTGCCCTAGTGCCAAGACCAAAGAACAGATCTGTTGTTGGTACAAAATGGGCGTTCAGAAACAAAACTGATAGTGATGGCATAATTACAAGGAATAAAGCAAGGCTGGTTGCAAAAGGATATTCTCGACATGAGGGAATTGATTATGATGAAACATTTGCACCAATTGCTAGATTGGAAGCCATAAGGATATTTTTGGCTTATGCTGCTCACAAAAAGTTTACAGTCTTTCAAATGGATGTAAAAAGTGCTTTTCTTAATGGAGAATTAGAAGAAGAAGTATATGTTGAACAACCTCCAGGTTTTGTAGATTCAAAATTTCCTCATCATGTCTACAGACTTGATAAAGCACTTTATGGCCTTAAGCAAGCTCCAAGAGCATAGTATGAGACATTAGCTCGGTTTCTTCTGGAAAGTGGATTTAACAGAGGGACTATTGACAAAACATTGTTTTATCTCAACCATGGAAAGGACTTACTTTTGGTGCAGATATATGTTGATGATATCATTTTTGGTTCTACAAATGACAGACTTTGTAAAAGGTTTGCCAAGCTAATGCAGTCAAAATATCAAATGAGTATGATGGGAGAACTTAGCTATTTTCTGGGCCTTCAAGTCAAGCAGAATGAAGAAGGAACTTTCATTTGTCAATCTAAGTACAACAGAAATTTGTTGAAGAAATTTGGAATGCAAGACTGTTCAAGTGCATCCACTCATATGGCCACTGCAACAAAATTGGATAAGGATACTGGTACATCAGTAGATATTACTGATTACAGAGGTATGATTGGCTCACTACTCTATCTAACTGCAAGTAAACCTGATATCATGTATGCTACCTGTCTTTGTGCAAGATTTCAAGCAAATCCAAGAGAACCTCACTTAACAGCTGTAAAAAGAATTTTCAAGTACCTTAAGGGTATAACTGATCTAGGATTATGGTATCCTAGGGAATAAGACTTTAAGCTAATAGGTTACTCAGATGCAGATTTTGCAGGATGCAAAATTGACAGGAAAAGCACAAGTGGAAGCTGCCAATTTCTTGGAGGCAGATTGGTTTCTTGGTTTAGTGTTAGGGCGAAATCACGCGCTAATAATACACGCAAATATACGCGTTCGCAAGTAATATAGAATACTTTCTAGTTCGTTCCCACAGAGACTCAGACTAATTATGCTCAATTAAACTCACTCACCAATGTATGATTACTTCTCAATGTTAAGACAATAACACTTAGAATTGATTAACTAATAATTAACTACAATTAACTACGACAATTAAGCACTTAATTAATAATTCGAATTAACAATATTAAAACACTCATGAGATCACAACTTCATTACTACTTCCTTCAATAGTCATTGTTATTACCCTTAGCATGCAACAGTGATGATATTAATCGAATAACACAAAACTGATAAAAGCTAACTTTCATTGTACTAATACCATTCTACCAAACATCCACAATTAAGATAGAAGTTGAATAGGCATCAATTATGTTGAGTCCTTATGTCTACAGAAATTGACAACATAACGATTTAAGCACAAGTTATTCCTTTTGATTACACAGGGCGAATAAAACTGTTAGAGTTACCCACTAATCATGCATACTCGTACATGAACCTATGATAGCATGGAAAGTTCTAAATCTCAAGATCCACCGTCGCTTCACAAGAGATTAACACCCTATCTTATATGTTCGCGACGCACATAAGACGAATAAGCACAAACAATACTAGATATCATACAATCATCACACACTAAGGTTTTAAACAACTAACTAAAGAATTCCATAGTAAATCCGTTACCACCCCATGATCACGATTAGCCCATGATAGCACTCATCGTCATCATGGGTTCATATGAAAGCATGATAAATAAACACAAGAGAATAATAACTAAACTAATTATATTAAACCAGAGTACGTCACAAGAATAAATAGGTTCAAAGTAAAGAAAACTAGCATCCAACGTTATAACGAAATAAGAATCACAAGAAAATATGTTTCCTCTTCGTTGCGGTGTGCTAAAACGGTCTTCTTCCTTATCTCCTTCGCTCCTTGATAAATACTACGATCCAACCTTAGTGAAACGTCTCTGAAATCTACATATATAGGAGCCCCATAAAACCCAGATTACTCAGAAGTTGGAAGCCAAACAGAATTAGAAGTCTAAAATATTAAATCTGAAATTACGACCCTGCGCGGCCGCTCAGCATAGGTGAGCGGGCGCTCAAACCCCTTCTGGAAAAATGGTCTATTTTGCTCCGTTTCTTCGCTTTAATCTGCTCCTATCTTCCCACTTGCAATGCTGAACATATGCCAAGGCTTATTATTGATGAATTCTCCCCCGAAATGCAACTAATACCCTGAAATGCACAAACACTAGAAAAACGCATCAAAAACACAAAATACTTGATTTCAAGACACCAATTTAAGCTATTATAAGACGTTCGAAGTGGTATAAACTGCCACTTATCACACCCCCAAACTTAAATCGATGTTTGTCCTCAAGCATCACAGACTCAAAAACAAAATAAAAACATGCATGAATGCAATCTATATGAAATGCATCGATCCCCCTTACTACGACCAAACCAACCAACTTACGACATCTCAACAAATGCAATTAGGCGAATAAAGATCAATTGAATCATACAGACTAACATACAGCCAGAAACGTGGTGTGTGCAGATGCTTAACAGATATGCTTCGGAACTAGATTAATTATCATGACTCAACTATCATCAAGGCAATCGCATGATTATACAAAGAATAAAAATTCTAGGCACAAAGTGACTTATAACACTACAAGAATCCTGGAGCTTATTACGGAACCATGCTTTTTATTTATAACAACAAATGCTTATTTGAGCGTGCAATGAGTGAGGTCCACAAAAGACTTATACAATGGCATCCATGTAGCGAGTGTTAGGTTAGCGGATCCCAAACTATAAAAGCCTTAGGTCACTAGGCACAAAGTCCCCTAAGAACTTAATAACTCGAATACCAAAGAGCCCACTCGTGATCAATTATGCGTTAACTCTTTATTTTTTTTCTTTCTTTTTTTTTCTTTTCTTTATTCTCTTTTTTTTTCTTTCAACTTTCTGAGCAAGTGCGTTTCGCTCCATCTTGCTCAACCCTAGACTACTCGCATAAAATACGAGCCTGCTACTGGCCATTTGACGGCTAGCCACAATTAGCAACGAATTCCATTTTTTACTCCATTTTTTTCTTTTCATGCCTTTTATCACTAAGAACCTATTATAAATTTCTAAACATAATAAATAGATTAACCTCGAAAACCATCAAACCATAACAACAATCTAGTCCTTAAGCATTCTCTAAGACTTAGTGAAAATACAAGTGTTTCTAGCATGCATATCAACCTACACGACTCAACATAACTTTAACGCTATCACTACACTCGCATCAATATCACGAATCAATTGGTAAATCAGCGCAAAAGGGATCATGGTAAATGCATGAGCTACATGACATGATAAATAAAGCTATAAATAATAATAAAAAACTATATGGCAAAAATTATGCAATTATATGAACTAAACTATCATGAATATGCAGCTATATGACACACACACAAAATATTCCTTAACTACCACCCCCAAACTTAAAATCTTCATTGTCCCCAGTGAAGGTAGTAGAAAGGAACACAGGGTATACCTACTCGGAGAGATCATCATCATCATCACCCTCAGAGGGTGGTGTATTAGGAGGCGGATATGCAGAGTCCTCACCAAAAACTGGCCACTGGATGTCAGCTCCAAGGCCTCGAAAAGCAGTCCCTAGTGCAAGGGTGAGCTCCTGAGCAAACCTGCTCTGCATCTCGTACATAGCATCCATCCTCCGTGACAGCCTCCTATACTGAGCATCAGCCATCCCAGCACCCTCCTGAGCTCTAGAAGAACCAGCCTCATCACGTCTTGGCCTTGCCATGGTAGCACCTCATGCTGGACGCCCTCCTGGAAGACGATAACCCAACCCATGCTCTTCGGGCTCACCACCGGTCCACTCCTGCATCGCATACAGAGTCCCGGAATCAATAGGAGCGGCCGACAACTGCAACTGCTCATGAGAGGCCACTGAACTCCCACCGCTCGGCAAAGCTTGGTAACCGTAGATGTATAAGGGATATTCATGTGCTTAGATCCCCTCAAAAACTTCAGAATTCCTTGGTAGATGAACTCACCAAGGTCCACATAGTACTCCTCATTCAAAATTCCCCACAACAACTGCACTCTCTCAACTGTGACCTCATGTGCATGCGAAGTAGGCAAAATATTAGCACAAATAAAAGCATTCCATGCACGGGCATACCTATTCATGGCGATCGCCGAAAACTGACGATACTCATTAGTTCCAGTCTTGAAGGTCCAAACTGTGTCCGGCCTACAGAGAGTAGCACAAATCAAATCCAAGTCAAAATCCTCAGCAGTCTTCTCATTCCAGTTCTCCTCCGTGGGTTTCCTCTGTCTCTGCCCAATCACACGGCGAATCACCGCTGGGTGATAATCAACCGTCATCCCCCGGACCACAGAATACCCATTCTTCTCAGCCTTCGCGTTCGCATAGAATTCGCGAACCACGCTCATCGGCACTGCTTCAGGCGACTCATAAAAAGCTATCCACCCCTTCTCAGCAATCATAGGTAACAACTCACCATCCCTCCCGGATGGCAAAAATCCCCTCTCCTTCAAAATTGGCTTCCCCAGAAGCCTAGTGTACTCCTCCTCAGCAGCCCTATCATTCAAACGAGGCCTCGCAGCAGTACCCCTCGAGGAATGAGCAGTAGGGACAGTGCTGCTGCTATCGATAGTCCTTGCTCTCTTGGGTGCCATCGAAACTGAGTAAAAGTGCTTGAGATTTGTGTTTTTGTGTTTGGGAGAGAGTTTAAGTGTTGAAAGTGTATGGGAGATATATGGGATAGGTGTATGTATATATAGGGTATGGATTAGGGTAGAATTTGATTAGGAGTGGGGTTAAGGGTTAAAATCATGGGATAATGGGGAAATAGGTCGTGGGTTTATGGGCTGTGTTTTGTGTTTTTTTTATTTTCTGATTTTTTTGGAATTTTATTGAACTAAAAAAATTTTCTCCCAGCCGACCCCTGAGCGGTCGCTCAGCAAAGCTGAGCGGGCGCTCAGCTTGTTGAGCGGTCGCTCAGCAGAGCTGAGCGGGCGCTCAGGAGGCTACTGGAAAAAAAAATTCTGGCCCAATTTTTCTGATTTTTTTGTGGATTTGGATAGGTTATTAACTTCTAAGGGTTCCTGTAACAACAAATCATGGGTTGCCTCCCACGAAGCGCTTCTTTTTCGTTATTAGCTTGACGTTGCGTACCTGCCTCAAGTTGGCAATAAAACGGCACTAACCACTTCCCGGTTTGCCGTGTCCCCATAGTAGTGCTTCAAACGCTGACCATTCACCTTGAATGCTTGGTCCGGATCAGTCTCAAAAATCTCCACCGCTCCATGTGGAAACACAATTTTGACAATGAAAGGTCTAGACCACCTTAATTTCAAATTCCCAGAAAAAAGTCGGAGACGAGAGTTGAATAAGAGAACTTGTTTCCCCGACACGAATAACTTAGGATGTAGCTTCCTATCTCCACCTTTTCACCTTTTCCTTGTACATTTTGTTGTTCTCGTATGCTTGGAGTTGAAATTCATCAAGTTCATTAAGCTGAAGCATTCGCTTCTTTCCAGCTGCATCTAGATCCAGGTTCAACTTCTTCAATGCCCAATAGGCCTTATGCTCAAGCTCCGCATGTAAATGACATCCCTTACCATACACAAGTTGAAACGGGGACATCCCAAGTGGAGTTTTGTATGTTGTTTTGTAAGCCCAAACAGCTTCATCGAGCTTCAAAGACCAATCTTTCCTTGATGGACAAACAACCTTCTCTAAAATGCGTTTGATCTCTCTGTTAGACACTTCCGCTTGACCATTTGTTTGTGAATGATAGGCAGTAGCAACTCGATGATTCACATTGTAGCGCTGCATCATAGAAGTGAACTTACGGTTACAGAAATGCAGCCCTTCATCACTTATGATTACTCGTGGCATTCCAAACCTTGTGAAAATCTGCTCATGAAGAAAATTCAACACTGCCTTTGCCTCATTTGTCGGTAGAGCCTTGACTTCTACCCATTTTGAGACATAATCGACTGCCAGCAAGATGTACTGATTGTTGCAGGACGAGACAAAAGGCCCCATGAAATTGATTCGCCAAACATCAAAGACCTCGACTTCAAGCATCACATTTAACGACATCTCATCCTTTCTCGTAAGATTTCCCACTCTTTGGCAACGATCACACCTTAAAATAAACTGATGAGCTTCCTTAAACAAAGTAGGCCAGAAAAAACCTGCTTGCAAAATACGAGCTGCCGTCTTCTCACCACCATAGTGTCCACCATAAACTGTGGAGTGGCAGTCTCGTAATATCCCCTCCTTCTCATAGAATGGGATACATCTCCTGATGATCTGGTCAGCTCCCTGTCTAAACAAATACGGTTCATCCCACATATACCACTTCACCTCATACAAAAACTTCTTCTTTTGAGCTGTGGTCAAATTAGGAGGCATTATATTGCTGACAAGATAATTCACAATATCTGTGAACCATGGCTCTTCCTCCTGAACTATGAACAACTGCTCATCCGGAAAAGATTCGTTGATCAATGTCTTATCATGTGAAGTAGAATCGGGATTCTCCAATCTACAGAGATGGTCAGCTACTTGATTTTCAATACCTTTTCGATCCTTGATCTCTAACTCAAATTCCTGTAGTAAGAGCACCCAACGAATGAGTCTCAGTTTCAAATCCTTCTTGGAAACCAAATAGCGAATGGCTGCATGATCAGTGAATACTGTCACCTTTGTCCCAAGCAAATAAGATCGAAATTTTTCAAAAACGAAGAATATAGCCAAGAGCTCCTTCTCAGTAGTGGTGTAGTTCATTTGGGCCCCATTTAAGGTCTTGCTAGCATAGTAGACCACGTGAAAGAGATTATTCTTGCGCTGCCCAAGAACTGCACCCACCGCATAATCACTCGCATCACACATCATCTCAAAAGGCTCTGTCCAATCCGGTGCTGTAATAACTGGTGCAGTGATCAAACTCTTCTTAAGAGTCTCGAATGCCGTCAAACATTCATCATCAAATTTGAAAGGCACATCCTTCTCAAGCAAGTTGCACAACAGCTTAGATATATTCGAAAAGTCCTTGATGAAACACCGATAAAAACCCGCATGACCAAGAAAACTACGGATTCCTTTCACAGAAATAGGTGATGAAAGATTTTCAATGACTCCCACCTTGGCTTTGTCCACCTCAAGACCCTTTCTAGAGACCTTATGCCCAAGAATAATGCCTTCACGCACCATAAAATGACATTTTTCCGAATTGAGCACCAAATTAGTTTCCACACACCTTTTGAGCATTGCACGAAGATTATTCAAACATTCATCGTACGAGTGTCCAAAGACGGAGAAGTCGTCCATGAACACCTCGACATTATTCCCAATCATGTCAGAGAATATAGCCATCATACATCTCTGAAAAGTGGTCGGTGCGCCACATAACCCAAATAAAACTCTGCGAAAAGCAAACGTGCCAAATGGACAAGTGAAGGTAGTCTTTTCTTGATCCTTTGGTGCAATTCACATCTGATTATACCCTGAGTAGCCATCTAGAAGACAATAGTACTCATGACCAGCCAACCTGTCAAGCATCTGATCAATAAACGGAAGAGGGAAGTGATCCTTCCTCGTGGCCTTGTTCAACTTTCTGTAATCCATGCATACTCTCCATCCTGTGACTGTTCGAGTGGGGATGAGCTCGCTCTTCTCATTTGCTACCACAGTGATACCTCCTTTCTTAGGTACACATTGCATGGGGCTCACCCAAGAACTGTCAGAAATAGGATAAATGATTCCTGCATCCAGCCACTTCAGAATTTCTTTCTTCACCACCTCTTTCATGATAGGATTAAGTCTGCGTTGTTGCTCAACAGTCAGCTTACTACCCTCCTCTAGTAGAATCTTATGCATGCAATATTAAGGTTTGATCCCTTTGATGTCTGTTATGGTCCATCCAATAGCCGATTTGAATTCTCTCAAGATCCTTAAGAGCTTGTCCTCCTCACTACCTGAAAGGTCAGATGCAATAATAACAGGTAAAGTAGATGCATCACCTAAAAAAGCATACCTCAAGTGTTCAAGCAATGGCTTAAGCTCCAAGGTGGGTGCTTCCTCAATTGATGGTTTGATCTTTCCTTCAGCATTTTTGAGGTCAGAAGCACCAAGAGATTCAAATGGCATGTTTAGCTTTCACCTCCAGGGGGAAGCATTAAGATATTGTAATTGCTCATTGCCATCCTCATCATCACTATCAAAATCCCCCACTAAGGCCTTCTCTAATGCATCAGACAATAGCATATGATCGAGTTCTGAAGTAACCGCAGAATCAATCAAATTCACTTTTAAGCACTCCTCATCTTCTGTAGGGAATTTCATTGCTTTGAATACATTGAATGTCACATCCTGATCTTGCACCCTCATAGTAAGTTCACCTTTCTGCACATCTATCAAGGTACGGCCAGTAGCCAAGAAAGGTCTTCCCAAGATAATGGGAATCTTCTTATCTTCCTCGAAATCCAGAATAACAAAGTCTGCAGGAAAGAAGAGCTTATCCACCTTGATTAGCACATCCTCAACTATGCCTCTTGGATAAGTAATAGAACGATCAGCCAATTGGAGAGACATGTAGGTGGGCTTTGGATCAGGCAAATCCAACTTTTTAAAGATCAACAATGGCATCAGATTGATGCTTACTCCCAAATCACAAAGGCGCTTGTCAAAAGACAACTTGCCAATGGTGCAAGGAATGGTGAAGCTACCTGGATCTTTCAGCTTTGGAGGTAACTTTTGCTGCAGCACAGCACTGCATTCTTCCGTTAGAGCAACGGTCTTAAGGTCATCCAGTTTCACCTTCCTTGAAAGAATACTCTTCATAAACCTCGCATAACTAGGCATTTGCTCCAGAGCCTCAGCAAAAGGTATATTGATGTGAAGTTTCTTGAACACCTCCAGAAACTTACCGAACTGCTTATCCAGCTTTTGTTGATGCAATCTCTTAGGGAAAGGTGGTGAAGGATAGAGCTGTTTCTCCCCTGTATTACCCTCAGGCAGAGTGTGTTCAACAGTAGTCTTCCTTGGTTCCGCCGCTTTCTCCTTTTGCTTAGCTTCTTCATCTCCAACATCAGCTTCTCCTTCTTTTACTTTTTCAGCATCAGCAACTTTTCCAGACCTTAAGGTAATAGCCTTGACTTGCTCTTTAGCTTCCTTCCTGCCTGGCACTTCAGTGTCACGGGGAAGTGTGCCAGGTTGACAATTGAGCACTGCATTGGCTATTTGACCAATTTGATTTTCCAAGGTCTTGATCGACACCGCCTGACTCTTGCACAACAGCTTAAGTTCCTCAAAATCAGCACTAGTGGGTGCAGCTGCACCTCCCTGTTGAGGATATGATTACCTTTGAGCATATTGTTGCGGTTGTTGGAATCGAGGTGGATTGAACTGCTTACTCACACCTTGCTGATATGGTTGCTGAATAGCATTCTGATTATTACCCCAGCTGAAATTTGGATGATTTTTGTTGTTAGGATGATAAGTAGCTGGCACAGGCTGCTGTTGTCACTGATAATTGTTCACATACTGAACAGATTCGTTAACAAGAGAACACTGATCTGTAGCATGAGAACTTGCACAAAGATCACAGACCATAGCTATCTGATTCACTCCATAGGTTGCTAGAGAATCGACCTTCATAGACAGCGCTTGGAGCTGCGCTGCAATAGTTATGGCTGCATCGACTTCCAGAATACCTGCTACCTTCCTAGGCATCATCCTTTGAGTTGGGTTTTGATGCTCATTTGCAGCCATAGTCTCAATAAGATTATAAGCCTCAGTATAGCTTTTGGCCCACAATGCGCCTCCAGCTGCTGCATCGAGCATGGGCCGAGATTGGGCCCGTAAACTATTATAGAAACCAGTGATCACCATCCAATCGGGCATTCCATGATGTGGACACTTTCTCAACATCTCCTTGTAGCGCTCCCAAGCTTCGCACATAGATTCTGTAGGTTGCTGCGCAAACTGAGTAAGAGCACTCCTCATAGCAGCAGTCTTTGCCATTGGATAAAACTTCAGCAAAAACTTTTGCTCAAGATCTTGCCAAGTAGTGATGGACCCCGCTGGTTCTGAATGTAACCAGTCCTTAGCCTTATCCCTCAAAGAGAATGGGAAAAGCCTCAACTTGATAGCCTCATCAGTCACACCATTATATTTGAAAGTACTGTAGATCTCGACAAAATTCCTTATGTGCATGTTGGGGTCTTCAGTCGCAGCTCCTCCGAAAGAAACAAAATTCTGCACCATCTGAATAGTGCCCGACTTGATTTCAAAGGTGTTAGCCTGAATAGACGGATGAAGAATGCTTGACTGAATGTCATCAATTTTAGGCCGAGAAAAGTCCATAAGAGCTGGATCTGCCGGAACAATACGATCACCTATGATTAAAGGTTCTTTCTGCTCACTTCCTGATTCTGAATCTTCAAAATCTATCTTTTCGAGAATATCAAGAACTTCGTCTGTCTCCTCAGCTGTATCTAAAGTCCTCTTGCGAGTACGAGAACGAGTTTGCATAAACGCTCGCTAAAGTACCTGAAACACAACCGGAAACAATAAGTAACACGTCTTAATCACTAAGTCCTAATGACCAATGATGGTAAGTACATAAACTAAACAAATACGCCGAGTCCTCGGCAGCGGCGCCAAAAACTTGTTAGGGCGAAATCACGCGCTAATAATACATGCAAGTATACGTGTTCGCAAGTGATATAGAATACTTTCTAGTTCGTTCCCACAGAGACTCAGACTAATTATGCTCAATTAAACTCACTCACCAATGTATGATTACTTCTCAATGTTAAGACAATAACACTTAGAATTGATTAACTAATTATTAACTACAATTAACTACGACAATTAAGCACTTAATTAACAATTCGAATTAACAATATTAAAACACTCATGAGATCACAACTTCATTACTACTTCCTTCAATAGTCATTGTCATTACCCTTAGCATGCAACAGTGATGATATTAATCGAATAA
Organism: Apium graveolens; assembly: GCF_009905375.1. NCBI lineage: Eukaryota > Viridiplantae > Streptophyta > Magnoliopsida > Apiales > Apiaceae > Apium > Apium graveolens. Next base: position 48,492,368 of record NC_133656.1, read on the forward strand.
CACGAAACTGATAAAAGCCAACTTTCATTGTAATAATACCATTCTACCAAACATCCACAATTAAGATAGAAGTTGAATAGGCATCAATTATGTTGAGTCCCTATATGTCTACAGAAATTGATAACATAATGATTTAAGCACAAGTTATTCCTTTTAATTACACAGGGAGAATAAAACTGTTAGAGTTACCCACTAATCATGCATACTCGTACATGAACCTATGCTAGCATGGCAAGTTCTAAATCTCAAGATCCACCGTCACTTCACAAGAGATTAACACCCTATCTTATATGTTCACGACGCACATAACACGAATAAGCACAACCAATACTAGATATCATACAATCATCACACACTAAGGTTTTAAACAACTAACTAAAGAATTCTATAGTAAATCCGTTACGACCCCATGATCACGATTAGCCCATGATAGCACTCATCGTCATCATGGGTTTATATGAAAGCATGATAAATAAACACAAGAGAATAATAACTAAACTAATTATATTAAACCAGAGTACGTCACAAGAGTAAATAGGTTCAAAGTAAAGAAAACTAGCATCCAACGTTACACCGAAATAAGAATCACAAGAAAATATGCTTCCTCTTCATCGCGGTGTGCTAAAACGGTCTTCTTCCTTATCTCCTTCGCTCCTTGATAAATACTACGATCCAACCTTAGTGAAACGTCTCTGAAATCTACTTATATAGGAGTCCCATAAAACCCAGATTACTCAAAAGTTAGAAGCCAAACAGAATTAGAAGTCTAAAATATTAAATCTGAAATTACGACCCTGCGCGGCCGCTCAGCATAGCTGAGCGGGCGCTCAGACCCCTTCTAGAAAAATGGTCTATTCTGCTCCGTTTCTTCGCTGTAATCTGCTCCTATCTTCCCACTTGCAATGTTGAATATATGCCAAGGCTTATTATTGATGAATTCTCCCCCGAAATGCAACTAATACCCTGAAATGCACAAACACTAGAAAAACACATCAAATACACAAAATACTTGATTTTAAGACACCAATTTAAGCTATTATAAGATGTTCTAAGTGGTATAAAATGCCACTTATCATTTAGCAAGAAACAGAAGTCAATTTCTACATCAATTGCAGAAGCAGAGTACATTGCTACAGGAAGCTGTTATGCACAGATTCTTTGGATGAAGAATCAGTTACTGGATTATGGGTTAACATATTCTAAAATCCCTATTTACTGTGATAATCAAATTGCTATTGCTATGACAGGTAATCCAGTTCAACACTCAATGACAAAGCACATCAGCATTAGGTACCACTTCTTAAGGGAGCATGTGATGGAAGGTACAGTGGAATTGCATTTTGTTCCAACAGATCAACAACTAGCAGATATCTTCACAAAACCACTGTGTGAAGCTACTTTTACAAGATTGGTAAATGAACTTGGAATGGTTTTAGGATCTTTCTCTAAATCTGCCTAGTTTATGTTCTGATACATTAGACCTCATGATCAGTATTTATAGATATTACTATCTTATGTAGTCTATGCTTAAATTAAAATTTACTTAAGTGTTGATTGTTGTCTGATGTGAATTTCTAAACTCTGATAGTGATATGAATGTCTCTGTGACTATTAAATCCAATGAGGATAACTGTGCTAGATGCTGACCTAGTAATCTTTAATATACTAATAATCCCATGTTTGAAGTAATTGTTTATGTGGAAATCTTTTAACACAAGCAAATTCTGATATTGAGCTTGGTTAAAGTTTACTTTGTGTATCTTATTACTAAGTCAAAAACTAGAATAGTGCTTCTTATCTGTTAAGTTCTGATGTTAGTAAATCTGATGGATGTACTAAGTGTTGATAAGCCTCACTTATCAAAAGAAAAAGAAAATAAAATAAATAAATATCAGGTACTCCTTTGAGATCTAGAGTAAAAATATGGAAGGGAAGACCCAAGTGCATTGCTGGTATTAAGTAATATGCATTAGAAAAGAAAAATAAAATTTTCTTGGTGACTTTTCACACTCTCTAATTACTGGTGAAATACTCTGATAACAGCATAAATTCTGATAAGCAGTCGTGACTCACTTACACTGAGAAGCCACTGTAAAAAGGAATTTCAAAAGATGCATAAAATGAGCACAAAACAGTTGAGGTGGACTCATGCATGAAATCATTCTATAGTAGACTTCAGAATAATGACAGATTTTGAGCAAAGTTCTTAGTTATGCCTTATTTCTAAGATGTACTGAAGTGAATCAGACTTTACTCTTTGTCTGATATTTAGCTTATTGCACACATATACACTCCATATGAATGATGAAAATTACTGTGGTGATCAATGTTGTTTTAGATGAACAGTTTAAGTGTCAGTTGCATAAATTCTGAGGACAAGTTCTGATGATTAAGTTCTGATGAAACCATATCAGTATTTGTCTGAAGAATTACAGAAATACACATTCACTTTTCGAGTTAAGGAGCCATATTCTGATGACTTTTAAATTCTGATAATAATCAAGTTCTGATGCTGACGTGGTAGTATTTATTTACTTGGTTTATTTTTAAGTCAATACTTGAACGGTTATATTTTTCAGAATATTGGATTATGTGAGATAAAGAAGTAATAATCATTTGTTTAGTGGGAACAACTTTTTTTAAAAAAACTGAATGTGCAATGTAATTATTACTTATTTACCGTGCCCATTAACTTTTGCCTTAACTGCTGCATGGCTGACAGGTGTAAAGGTCTGTTCCACTTCTCAATAACTGCTGTCATGTGGGTTGTCTAAGTAAAAGAGATAAAAGATTTTCAAATATTTTATTCACATATCTATTCTATTCACTCTCTCTCTTTTTCTTATTCTCTCACATTTTCTAACGGTTTTCTATACAGACATTTCATCAAACACCTTTCAGGCAAACTAATTTCTCACTTATTTCTGATTGCGCCCATGGATTTAATTGTTGATGGAGCCAAGTTTGTACCAAATAACTATGCTGCAATCCTGAACAAGGTTGAAGCTCCATCAGATCTGCACTTTGTGCAAGATTTATTATCCAATAGTGAGATTGGGTATGCTTTGACCCAACCTCAAACTATTTCAAGCAAACAAGTGCTGACATTTTGGCGAACTGGGCTATTTGATAATGGTGGTGCTACTGGTACTCCAAGCATTATTTTCACATCAGGAGATGTCGAGCATGTTGTTAATCCTGGAGCAGTTCGTAAAGCTCTCCACTTACCTGAAGGTTGTACATTCTCAACAGTGGAAGATCTTGTTTTACAGCAGCTTATGGCCAGTCTGGGCTATGAGAAAAGTTTGGGAAAGCTGGGTCAACTGAAAAGATCAAATATCATAAATGAATGGAGCTTTTTCTTTGATTGTATCACAAAGGCATTCGCCAATAAATGCTCCAACTTTGATGTTATTCCCATGAGTCAGCAAATCGGGTATGCCCTTATTCATCAAACTCATTTTGATTTTGCAAGTGTTGTGCTAGGTTTCATAGGGGATAGGATGATAGAGGATAGGAATGTATTATACTTTGCTAGATTCTGTCAGCTTATATATACTTTTTTTTGTGCTGATGAACCCCAACTAGACAGTGATTTAATTCCACCCTTTAAGCTTGCAAAAAGGGCTTTTAATAATTTGTTAAATGCTGACAATAAGAAAGAAGTGCTGAGACCCTTATAGATTCCTCATTCCGTAAAACAGATCTTGGTAAATGCTGATCCACTAGCATATACATCTGTCTATCCTAATGTCCAACCCACCAACTCATCAAAACCAACCCAATCTTCATCAGCACCTACCACAACTACACAAACACCTCAAACTTCTCAACCTCAACCAACTCAACCCTCCATCAGGACATATTACAAACCAACACAGTCATCTCAACCTCAACCCTCAGCACATCTAGTGAAGCCTTCATCTTCAAAACCCAAGAGGACTAAGATTGTACCTCAGTCTCAACAGAAGAGAAGGAGAATTATTTTGAGAGATGAGTCAGATAATGAGGAACAGGTTCCAATATCAGAACCTGTTGTTGTAGAAGCTGAGAGGATCTCTTCTCAGAATGATACTGAAACTGGGAGTTCTAGGCCCCTCAAAAGGCTTAGAAAGCTAAATTCTGATGATGAAGCTCCCAAAGTCTCAACTTCAGCAAAGAGACTTAAAAAGCAAAGAGCCAGGAGGGCTGTAAGTGAATCATCACACTCTGAAGAAGTTCTGGAAGAAGCAGCTAAGGAAGGGGGTCAGGAATCTCTGATCCCAACAGAACCTATAGTAATTGAATTACTTCCCACAGCTGAATCAGACTTTACTCAAGCTCAAAAGTCTCCTATTCAAGAGCAAGAGGATATTCCAGAGCAAGTGCATACACCTCCCGTGTCTCCTATAATTGATCCAGTACATGCTGAAGACCCAGGTACAAGTGCTGAAATAGACATACATAACTTGGTTGTGCCTGAGGTTCTATACTTGGAAGCTCCACCAACTCAACGCACTCCACCAACAACACCAATTTTGGATGCTGATTTCAATGCCAATATTCCAACAACACCAATTCTGAATTTAGATGATGAAGATCTGATTTTATGTGGGCATCAAAATTTGGATATTGATCAGAACTTAGTTGCAGATCAGAATTTAGAGGATGATGTTGAAGCCTCTATAGCCTCACATACTTTTATTCTATCAGAGGATGCTGATACTGCAGGCTCTATAAGTTCTGATGTTGACAATGCTGAAATTACTGGTGAAGCTGCTACAAATGTAGATGCTGATGTAGCTGGTCCATCTGGACATACACCTCAACAAGCTCCATGCAAAGCTGATCTAATCAAGAAGTTTGTTAGAGAGGATGCACCAGTACCTTGGAGTGAAACTCCTAGAGGAAAGGAGTGGACTAAGGAATGTAACACAGTTAGTTTTATTCCTACTGAAAAAAATTCTTGCTGAGCACCTTGCTAAGGCTGATGAAATGCTGATAAATGATGAGTTCAAGGCACAGCTGAGAGTTACTGCACTGAGTACTAGGCATCTTCAAGGTCAACACTCAATAACTCATGATTAGGTGAACAAAATTCAAGAATCACTGATCCAGCAAGATATGAATATAAAATTGGAAAAGAACAGATTTTTCAAGCCAGCCTTTGACCGAATTGGGTATATTGAAAAGACTCAGGAGAAGCAACAAGATCAGATTTCTGAAATTCTAAAGAATCAAGCTTCTCAGCAAACTCAACTCAATGAGATCCAATCCTCAGTGAAATTGCTTGTCTCTCTTCTTTTACCTGCTGATGCCAAAAAGAGGGAGAAAGTGATTAAGTCCAAATGCAAATCTAGTCAAGTACTGAAGGATAAGGATGATGGAAATGATAACCAGGGAAACTCTGAAAAGGGTAGAGGTCATGGTCAAGGCAAAGGTTTTTCATCAAGCAAAGCTGGAACTACAAGTCAAAGAACAAGTTCTGATATTGGGAGAAGATTAAGTTCTGATACTGGTAAAAGGATAAGTTCTAGTGAACATCTGGAACTTGATGAAGAGATTTCCAAAAGGCTATTCCTAAAAGACAATCCAGGCATGGATATTGAAAGTCTGAAGGAAGGAGAAGCCAGACTTAAAGCAGAAAATGTCAAGTCAAAGTCTAAAGCTCAAGTCATAGAAAAGAAGCCACCTAAGCCTAAGGGCATTGTGATAAAAGAAAAGACAAATTCTGAGGCAACCAAAGCCAAATCACAAGTGGAGGTAGATCCTAGATCCAAGGGCAAAGCAAATATTGATGAACCTGTAAAGGTATATATGCCAATCATGGATCTGGAGACAAAATCTGATGAAGATGCTAGTATGATTTTGAAGAAAAAGGATATTCAAACAACCTCTGACAGAGCTCATGTTGTTCAAGATCAGGACTTAATAAATTTTGATATTACAGTGAAGCAAGCAACCTCTGACATAGCTCAAGTTGGCTTGATATCAGAAGATAAAGAAAAGAAAACCTCTGACATTGCTCATGCTAAACCTTCAAAGATACTACTACCAGGATTCACCAAAGCTCAACAGACTCAACCTTTGAAGACTAATCAAGTGGTTTTGAAGCAAGAATTGTTCAAGGAAAGGAAGCAAGAGACAAATCAGGATTGGGTAGCTCTAAAGAGAAGAGAATACACAACACTACCAATGATCCAACTTCCTTAAGTGAACCAGGATTAGGAGCAACTCCTGAAAGATTGAATCAACTTGAATTTGTACAAATGGTTTACCACTCTGTTTTGAAAGAAGATATCATGTTATACTTTATGACAGATGGGAGGGTATTCCAGATCAGGAAGAATGCTATTCCATTGAAGTATTTTGAAGAACTGGAACATGTTCTATTTTTACTTCAAGTGAAAAACAGATCAACAGATGGTGCTGCAGGTTATTTAAAATCAAATATTCAAAGACAGAAGAAACTTTACTCCGTAAAGTCTGACAGCGCATATTGTCCTAAGTACAGATCTCACAGTGGAGATATTGTTGAAATGAAGCCTAATACTGCAAATATCATCACTACATTTTTTGGTATTAAGGGACTTGAATTCAATCTAGAGTCTGATAAAGCCTATATCATCAGACTGGATCAAGATATAAGAAAAGATAAAATAAATGATCTCAGGGCTGCTATCTTTCAAACTGGTGAAGATACAGTTGAACTGAAAAATGCTAAAAGGAGCATGGTCAATGAACTTGAATATGCTGAGAGAACGCTTTTGAAGAACTATCTCAGAACAACTCCTGACATCAAAGAGATCAGAAATTGAATCCAAGTCAAAGATCTACAACTGCTTAAATTCTAAAGTGAATACAGACTGAAGCTGATATCAAACTTTAAGGATGGTAAAGCTACAAGGACTGTAAGTTGTAGTTATCTAGTCAAATTCTCATGCATTTGTACTTAATATTTTTGACATCATCAAATATCTGTTAAACTTGTATATTATGCTAATTTACAAGTTGGGGGAGATTGTTAGATATATTTATGATGTCTTGTCTAATGATGATTTGTGTTTAGTTTTCAGATCTTACTTAACAGGACAAATCATTACTTATACTGAAGTCAGGACTTAAGATATCAGAACTTAGGTTATCAGGAGATATTTATCAGGAGATAATATCAGGACTTAAGGAGATGTTCAGATAAGGAAGACGGCTGATTGAAAGGAAAGAAGATCAAGACAAACATAAGGAGAGATATGCATGGAGAAGAATTCTATTAAGAATAGAATACTTGGAAGAAAAGATAACTAGTTGATATATATTAGGAAGCGGAATTATATTCGATATCAATTAGAAGATTATCTTGTAATTGTGTAGTATATAAACACAGCATAGAGTTTACACTATATGTGTTATCTTAATCGATATTATTATTCATTGTAACCCTAACAGCTCTCGTGATAATTTGTTCATCACTGAGAGAGAACAGTTCTTTGTAACAGAGTTTATTGTGTTGAATAAAATCTGTGTTTTGTTACTTGAGTTCTTATATTCGATTTGATTGTAGTAAACATTGTATTCAACCCCCTTCTACAGTGTGCGTGACCTAACATACTTGTCAACTTGCACAAATATCTATTAACCATGCTTATATCACCTTCCTTATGTCATCAACTTGCCACATGTCAATTCCCTAAGGCTTGATGATCTCATCTTGTGCTAATTCCTTGATTAGTGCTTAATTACTTGGCTAATGATTGCTTATCTGTTGTACAGTTCGCTTAACTTTCGTTTTCGTTCGTCGTTTGAGGGATCATATCAGGGATCTTATTACTTGGGTTCCCCTAAACCTTTCTCAATATTTTATATTCCTTTTATGATCCTCTCTTATAATCCTTGAATTTAAATCCTTTTAATCTTGTTACCTTATACTCAATTCTTTCGGTATCTGGTGGATTTTCGGGAAAAATCAAAGTATTCGGATTCGAATTCTAACGACCTTTACATACACTCATTTACTTTATGGAATACTAATACGATCTTAGAATTTTCATAACAGTACTCCTATATAGCGTGGTCTGATAATTTTCCTTAATCAGCATAGTCAGCAAAAGTTACTATTAATCAGGGTTTCAAAAATTTCCAAAAATTGGGGTTATTACAACATCCCAAAGTACATAAATGAAAATGATCAAACTGTTGATATGCCTGCAGGAAGAACTCATGTAACTACTTCTATTAGAGTAAAAGTTCTCACTTTTAATCCAAATGGTAAGAAGGTTGGATTTATAGTTCTAGATGATTTATCACTTGGCAGATCTAATATTCATGACCTTAGAACATCTATCTATCAAAATGATGAATCAACTGAAGAGCTAAAGGATATCAAATAAAGGATGAAGATGTATTTGAGTGTAGCCGAAGAAAATATACTTAAAAAGTTCCTTGATGAAGCTACAGGATATGCTAGAGTTCAAGATTGAAGATAAAGTCTAATACACTGATTGTAAGACTATACATTTATTAATATTTCTGCATTTAGATAGTTTTGACATCATCAATTAGAAAACTTGTACATAAATTACTTAATGTACAAGTTGGGGGAGATTATTAAATATAATTGATGATATCAGTATTTACTATCAGATTTAGCCATCAGTACTTGTGATATCAGAGTTTGACAAAGGATGACATCATCAATATTTATCATCAGTATTTGCTGATTAGTACTTGTCATCAGCATTTGTTCATATCAGTATTTGTCAAGCTGGAGATCAGGAGATTTTACAAGAGGATATATTTGTAGAGATATGTCGGTGTAGGACTTTACTTATTTGTAGCAATCAATAGTTGGATATGTATTAAGATTCCTTATTCATGTAGATCATATCAACTGGATTGATTGGGTAACTTTGTAGTATATAAGCAAATATTAGGTTAACACTATAAGTGTCGAACATTGTTTTATCATACACATAAACTAGAAGCTCTCAAGGATATATGTTCATCCTTTGAGAGAGTATTGTAATCAGTTTTTTATTCATTAATATAAAAACTATTCTTCAATGTTGAGTAATTATTTCAATTTGATTGTTATTACTGTATTCACCCATTCTACAGTATACTTAAAGGCCTAACAATTATTATTAAGGGATAATAATAATACATTAAGACTGTTGTGTTTGTTGACTGATGATCACATCTTTTTTATCATAGGTATAGTGATACTAAAATCAAAAACATAGGCACATATAAATACATGGTGATAGATGGACCCAATTTGAGAATCTACATGTCTGTTGTATCATAAGTAATTCTCTCTATGATAATCATGTAATGGTCCTTAGACTTGAAATTATTATATTTCTATACAAGAATTAATATACTTCGATTACATTAAAAGTTTCCTTTGACCGGGTAATGATAAAAATGTATTTCGGGTATATAATGAATCGTATGAGAGATATGAATGATCTAGAAAGGATTTAACCCCTAATTTTAGGAGTGATATTATTGGCCTCTTATGTGAGCTAGACTATAAAATCTGTGGCCACACTCAAATTTGATTTGATACGACAGTCTACTCATTGATCAAGAAAACATGGATTAAACTTTGATGAGGATGACACATTAACATGCCTATAGTTTAATCTATAATATGTGGATAAAGGGATTATATTACATTGTACATTATTCACAAAATGTTTAATCAGCAATTTAATTATTATTACTTGGGTAGCAATGATGTATTATAGATATCGCTCATTGTTTATGATTTTAAATTAGATTTAAAATTCATTGCCAACGTAATAATAACCTATAGGGTCACACTCAAAAAGTTCTTGAAGGACTATTTAATTTAAATTGAATTTCAATTAAATTAAAGTAATTCAAATTTTTTAAAATATTAATAAGTATGACGTAATTAATTAGATAATAATGATATTCGAATTTACTAATATTAATTATGAAATTCAGTTGTTATATAATTAAGTGAGACTTAATTATTATACAAATAGAAATTTTGAATTAATAATATTTCCTAATTAGTAAGAGTTACAATTCATTTTTCTACTCTCTATATAATATCTATTGTGGCTGATTTTTAATATAAGAGTTTTACTAAAACCTTAGCCACCAAGAGAGAAGACGGAGAGCGAGTAAGAAGAAACAGTTTTGTGCCAGTACACATCTAATCCTTGAGTTCAAGCATTCGTATGGATACCAGTATAGCGTAGATTGCGAAATGGGATGCGTGGTGATTAAACAAGCTTTGGATCTCCATTAGTCAACCAATTCGTAAAGCTTCTTAAGGTAAACAATCTAGTTTACCAATTAAATATCTTTTTTGCACGGATCTTGCAAGGGATTTCAAAATTTCTGGCTTTTCACGTTTTTAATTAATGTTTTTGTTGTGTTTGATGCATCGAAACCCTTCACATTTCATCTTCCAAGGACATTTATTAATCTAACATTTATATCGCAATAAATAAAGATATAATAAATTATAAAAGGAATAAACGATAAAACATGAACACTAATAATCCAGATATCTTAATCTAAGATATAATAGTGTTGTCTTCAGGGCACAAACACTAACAGTGATAACACTAGCCAGGCCTCTGACCGTCTGCGCGACCTGAGATAGGCATCCTACCACCCGATATGATGTGAGTCGGGCCTTCTCCTGTCTCTTAACGTGAGCACAGACTCCGCCCGCTCCAAGTGATCTGAGCCGGGCATCCTTAGCCTCATCGTGATGGGAGCCGGTCATCCGCCCACTTTAAGCAATATCAGCTGACTTTCCTCCTGCTCCGCATGATATGAGCTAGGCATCCTCTCGCTCGGCACAATGCGAGCCGCGCCTTCCCCTTCTCTTGACGCGAGGCGGTCTCTGTATGTTGTGATGACGCGAGCCGCGCAACCGATGCTCTAATGATACAAGCCGAGCACCACAAGATCTGATGACACGAGCCAGGCCTTCGTGCGCTATTACGTGAGCCGGGCCTCTGCGCGTTATTGCGCGAGCCGACTTCCCATGATCTAATGACACGAGCTGAGCCCTCGCTGCTCTACGTGTGATACGAGCCAACCTACTACCCACATAACTCTACGTGAGCCCAAACGCCTCTATCGGCTCTAAGTAATGAAAGTCGGGCCTCTACTGCCCACTCTACGCAACCTCAACCGGGTCTCGGACTGCTGAGTGTAATTCAAACCTGCCTTTTCCTGCCTGAAATGATGCAAGCCTTAATTTTTTGCCCGCTTTGTATGAGGCGATTTGGTCCTTGACTTCCCTTTACCTGCTCTATGCGAATCGAGCTAGGCCTTCTCTACAACAAGGTTAGAGATTTGGTGTTGTCCACTCCTAGCCCTTTGCTTAAATCTAAAAGAATATGGTATATTTTAACATGAAACAGTTTGTTTTTATTGGATTACATGAATCCAAGTAACCGGGGGTAGAGAGAATTGAGCTCTTGTCACATAAGAAGACAACAGGGTGTACTATACTCGTAAGGATCCTGATGGAGCATGTAAGCTAATCATGGAAGCCGATATACGCTAGCAGAGGACCATGGAGGCTCACCTCTCTCTTCGCTATCAGAGATTCGAGCTCTCATCTTTCTATGCTAACAGAGAGGCTATTCTCTCTCTTAGAGATTCAGGCTTTTCTCTCTCTCATGGGTTCAGGCTCTCCTCTCACTTATAGAATCGGGATCTCCTCTATCTCACCGACTCGGGTTCTCCTATCTCTGACTTAGTTTTTAGCTCTCATCTCTAGACGAGATCCAGACTTTCTTCCCACTTAATGATTCGAGCTCACCTCGATAGAAAAGATTCAGGAACTCCTTTATATCAGAGATTTGGCTTCTCCTCTTAATCTGAGATTCATACTCTCCTAGCTAAAAGAGATTTTGGTTCACCTCTCTCTCATGAATTCGAGTTCTCATCTCTTTAAGAGATTTAGGCTCTCCTCAAACACAAATTCGGGCTCTTATCTCATATGGATTCATGCTCTACTATATCTCGCATTCAGGATCTCATCGCTCTAACGTATTCGGGCTCTCCTCGCTAGCAGGAGCTCAGGCTCACTTTTCTAGCAGGAGCTCTGCCTCACTCTGTTGGAAGAATCACAAGCCTCATTTTGCTAGAAGGAACTTTGGCTCTTATCACGGGCATAATTTAATAGATGGGTCGCGAGTCCATCATACATGGAATCTCCTAACTTTTATTATCAACAAAGATGGATGCTGGATAAACTTTATTAAGAGGATTTTAAGCAAGAGGCGAGGCCAAGGCGGCTCTCTTCATGAATGTCTTTGAGAGATGGGAATGACCCCATGAGGAGGGTTGGTGCGAGCCGAGGTGGCCAGGCTGGATCGCATCACCCAATTTTGACTATGATATGGACATTAACTGATAGATGAATGGTTATTCGTGCATTTCAGGGCCTGACTTAGAGATGAATTGGATTGAATGGTTCTGAAAACCCTAACCCTAATTATGTGACTTATTCCCCAAGAATTACATGAGTGTTAATTTCTTTAAATAGGGTACGTAGGCACCTTGTATGATTATTTGAATTGACACTGTTGATGGAGGAATTTGGTAACAACAAAGTTTGAGGTTCATCACCGGAATCAAGATCTATGATGGTGGTTCTTCGCATGAAAAGTGAGTGGAGTGTGGAGGTTGTGATGAATTGGGGGCTGAGGTTGTGTAAGGTTGATGGCGGCTCTCGCTTCCGACCCCTTGCAATTTCACTACATATCCCTATTTATAGAGAATCAAACCAATGTTATTCTTAGGGAACAAGAAATCTAATGGGCTTAGACTTCTTATTCCTCGGCCTAGTAGAAGTCCTTCCAGAATCCATCTTCCACTAGCTTTAGGAATGTCCAACTATGAGGCCCAACCATGAAGGCCTAAGGCTCGTTTTTAATCACAAGACTTCACGGATAATGCATCTCCCTGTGCAAGGATAACATTTCGCTACAGCTATCTCCCTTGAGTTACGAACGCAGGTATAGCCATGGTTCACCCTAAATGCCAGACGCGTTCCTGTCCCCCGAATGAGGATAACCTACCAGATAGCAGGACAGGTGATCCTAAGCTCTAGGGTGCAAAGTACAGGATGACTCCAAAGTTCTTGAATGAGGACACCCGTTGAATACAAGAACAGAGCTCCCAAAGCACATACCAATAGTAACCTCGCATCCCTAGCGAGGACACCCGTGGAATACAGGAGGAAGCCTTCAATCATCAGGCATACTCCTGTAGGCCTTCAAGCTTTTCATGGACATCCCCCTTATTGACCGACTCAAGGAGGGAATTTTTTAAAGAGTACCTACAATAATTATTTTAGTGAAAATAATCCTCCATTGCTCCTTGTATGCTTGCCTTGTCATGAACTTGTCTCTGTTTTCCTTGTTCTAGGTAAGAACAAGCCCAACTATCTAAATGAATCCAAAAGTATACATCTCTCTATGCTAGAACGCGTCATCACCCTGTGGAATGCACATATTCTCCCTTGTATTGTAATCCAAACACAAAGATAATCCATATCCTATATTTCATCTAATGAGAGCGCGTCCAACCCTAGGGCACATCCTCACTCTATGGGGTGCACCCATCGTAACTTACTTCCAAATGACTCATATTAGTCACTTCACCCAATATTGGGTGTGTCCTACCCCTAGGGTGCGTCCTTACCTCATGCGTTGCAAGCTAAAATCTAATTCTTCATCATTTTTCCCCAATTCAATTCCAATTTACCCGTATTTGACCTGAGATGATCCAATATCAAATTTTGGCTATAATTACTACCCCCGAATTCCATATGAAGTTAGAAAAAAAATTGGAATTATAACATCTAAATCCAAGCAAAAATTTGTATCATCCTCCAATCGCATGAGTGTGCGTCTTCCGCATCTTCCTCTATGAGAGCGCATTCTCAACCAAAGTCGCGTCTTCGAAATATTATCCTCCGTGTTGACCATGAAGGTGCTCCCTCACTCCTTTCTGTGTCCATAATTGTCATTCACATTTCTCCAGCATTCACCTATAAATACCTCTTCTCTTTTTGACAACTTTAACCTTGATTTGTTTTAGAGAGGCTTACCACTTTTGCACCACATCTCTAAGCTTACATGAGCTAACTCGGTGTAAAAATAAGAGAAATTGTACAAAAGTGTGGACCTTGCATATCTTGGAAAAGCATATTTTATTAACAAAGGTTTGAGGGTTTTCTCTAACTTTTTCATCCCAATATTGGTCTCCTATGGGCGCACCTTAAACTGAAAGGGTCATCATAGGAGGGCGCGCTCAAAGGGAAGGTGCGACCAGGATAAAAGACTAGCTTTCTGATCTTCAAGTTATAATTAGTCTTTGATGCAAGGAGGACGTGCCTTGTTGGTGAGAGTGATCCTCCCACCGATGACACAATACCATTCTATATTTGATTTCTTTCTTCTTGCCAAATCATAACTCCAAACCACTTATTTCGTCTTTTCTACAAAAAGCTGATACTTTTATTCAAATCAAATTTGAGGCTTCCAGGGTCTTCTATAATCACCAAATATTATAGGGCACGCCCTTTGGAGAGGCGCCGTCTTCCTCGACAAGGCTATTCATCCTTGGAGGGCTCATCCTCTATAAGAGGAGCGTCCACCTTGACAAGGGTATTCATCCTTGGAAGGCGTGTCCTCTATAAAATGAGCGTTCACCTCCACAAGAGGAATCATCCTTGGAGGGCGCGTCATCTATAAGAGGCGTGTCTACCTCAAAAATGAAAATCATCCTTGAAGGGATATTCTTCTATAGGAGGCGCGTTCACCTCCATAAGGCGAATTATCCTTGGAGGACGCGTCCTCTATAAGAGGAGCATCTACCTCGACAAGGGGAATCATCCTTGATGGTCGCATCCTCTATAAGAGGAGCATACACCTCGACAAAGGGAATCATCCTTGGAGGGCACATCCTCTGTAAGAGGAGCATCCACCTCGACAAGGGGAATCATCCTTGTAGGGCGCGTCCTCTGTATGAGGAGCGCCCACCTTGACAAGGGTATTCATCCTTGAAGGGCGTGTCCTCTCTAAGAGGAGCATCTACCTCGACAATGGAAATCATCCTTGGAGGGTGCATCCTCTATAAGAGGAGCGTCCACCTCGATAATGGGAATCATCCTTGGAGGGCGCGTCCTCTGTAAGAGGATCGTACACCTCGACAAGGGAAATCATCCTTGGAGGGCGCGTCCTCAATAAGAAGGAGCGTCCACCTCGATAAGGGAATCATCCTTGGAGGGCGCGTCTTCTGTATGGGGAGCGTCCACCTCGATAAGGGTATTCATCCTTGGAGGGTGTGTCCTTTATAAGAGAAGCCTCCACCTCGACAAGGGTATTCATAATTGGAGGGTGTGTCCTCTGTAAGAGGAGCATCTACCTCGATAATGAGAATCATCATTGGAGAGCGCGTCCTCTATAAGAGGGGCATCTACCTCGATAAGGATATTCATCCTTGGAGGGCGCGTCCTTTGTAAGAGGAGCATCTACCTCGACAAGGGTCTTCTACATAATCTTCATGTAACAAAACCAAATCAAAGATCAAAATTTTAGAATGCTTCAATCTTCAACGAAACTGAAGGGATGCAGAAACTATCTCATGTAGAAACATCTCTTAACGAGGCATCTCACGAAGTGGCATCCAATGAAGGGCATCTCACTCTCAGAGATATTTTCTTGAAGTTGAGCATTTCCTTAAATGTGGGTATTTTCCTGACCTCGGCCATCTCACTGATTTTTAGGAAAAGCCATATATCTTACCCATGTTGCAATATGTAACACCACAGAACTAATGAGAGGTGACCTACCCACGAGCGTGTGTCATGTCAGGAGTACTTTGTAGCCTTATCTTCCTCATTTATTTGTAAGGCAACTTCCATAATTTCTTTTTGGTAATCATATCGAAAAAAGAATCCATACCAAACGAGACGGATATGCTCAAGGCGCGCCCTGAAAATCTCACTCAAATTATTGAGGATGTGAGGGCGCGTTCGCTGAAACTAAACTCTCGACATAATAGGAAGATCATTGTACTTCATTTGCTTCTTTCTAAATCATATTTGTAATATTGAGGAAGGTGATGAATGAAGGTGTGCTTTAAGAGAGATAGCGTTAGAGAGTTTACTTATAACTGCTAAGGATAGAACATTACATTCTTAGATGGAGGAGCTCATTCATGTCCTGGGGCCTCACCTTGATAGTCAAGAGGCACATACTAGGATTCATGGTACCTCTACTCTGATAGCTTCTATTCTTCAGAAGTTTCAATATTAAGATTCTCCTTGTCAGTAACGTTCACCTCACCATCAATATTTTTTTTGAGGGCGCACCCTGAGGAAATGGCGTATCTTGAGAGACAAGGAATTGGTTCCAATCGAGCCATTCTTCAAGTATTGACTATAACTCATTTGATCATCAATACATATTCATTAAAAACTTTCATAGGCTTTTTCTTGTGAGGGCGCACCCTCAGAGGGAAATACACCTCAAGATATCAATCACGCGGAGGGCGTGCCCTTCTTGACTATGACACAATGTCTAATAACTCTCGATATTTTTTAGATAATATTTCCTCCCTGCAAGAAACACAATTAATATGGAACTTTAAATGTTACTTGGAGGATGCGTCCTAGATGGATGGACGTGTCTAATCAGCGAATTCTCCTTAAATTTGTAGGAAGTCATCTTGGCCTCAGATATCTTTAATCAAGGCGCGCCCTAAGAGTTGGTGGGGATCTCCTCCGTGCCGAATCTCTTTCAAAATCTTCTTCCTGCACAAGTCCCATAAATAATTAACAGAAAATGCAACAAAACTAGTTGAGTGTTACCTTGAGGGATCGTCTTAAAGGTGATGACTAGCTCATGATAGGAATGCCTTCTTCTTGGAGTATTTTCCTCCCAATCGTTCTCAGATTTCCCCTGTGTTAAGTCTTCTGAACTGAATATTATTCTCAAATATTCTAAATCAAATATGATTCTTTAGTCTTCTTGTTGGAATAGGATTCTCCAATCTTCGAAATCGAATAGGATTCTTCAATCATCTAAATCGAATAGGATTTTTCAATCTTCTAATTAGAATATAATTCTCCAATCTTCTATATCAAATAGATTTCTCCCAATCTTATAAACCAAATAGGTTTCTTGCAATCTTCTAAACCAAATAGGTTTATTCCAATCTTCTAAACCAAATAGGTTTCTCCAATCTTCTAAACCAAATAGGATTTTTTAGTAATAATTCACAGCTGCTGTTTTCCTCTGTTTCCGGGATGCTCAACTTGGATTCTTATAACCATATCATCTATGAATTAAAGAGAATTCAATAAGCTTCGTGTAGGCTGTAATATTGTCCAAATCCGACTTACGAAACTCGAGATAGGGCCCAAATAGTGTAAGCAAATCGATTATCCCATCGAATACGAATTTTGCATCCAACTTCACTCCTTTGTGTCCATGGATGTAAAATTCAACCCCATAAATGGAAATCATCATCCATGGATCTTTCTCGTGGTCACGGCTACTACATCTAAATCTCTTTTGACCCTCTGGCCGAAAATAGTTATTCATGAATCTCCTTCGTGGTCGTTGTTTGCAACCTCCTCAGTGGCTATCTTTCAATTCTTGCATTAAAGAACCTTCATCGTGATTAGACATCTCTTCCTCCTGAGATTATGATCTTGATCATCACCCCTCCTTCTAGCGCCAATTTATTGACGGATGAATTTGGTAACAACAAAGTTTGAGGTTTGTCGCCAAAATCAAGATCTATGATGGTGGTTCTTTGCCTGAAAAGTGAGCGAAGTGTAGAGGTTGTGATGAATTAGGGGCTGAGATTGCTTAGGGTTGGTGGTGGCTCCTTTAGGCTCCCGCTTCCAACCCCTTGTAATTTGCCTACGTATCCCTATTTATAGGGAATCAAGCCAATGTAGTTTTTGGGGAACAAGAAATCTAATGGGCTTAGACTTCTTATTCCTAGGCCTGGTAGAAGTCCTTCCAGAATCCATCTTCCGCTAGCTTTAGGAATGTCCAACTATGAGGCCCAACCGCGAAGGCCCAAAGCTCATTTATAATTGCAGGACTCACGGATAATGCATCTCCTTGCGCAAGGATAACATTACGCTACAACTATCTCCCTTGAGTTACAAACTCAGGTATAGCCACGGTTCACCCCAAATGTCAGACGCATCCCTGTCCTCCGAATGAGGATAACCCACCAGATAGCAGGATAGGTTATCCTAAGCTCTTGGGTGCAAAGTACAGGATGACTTCGTAGTTCTCCAACAAGGACACCCGTTGAATACAGAATAGAGCTCTCAAATCACATACCATTGGTAACCCCGCATCCCCAACGAGGACACCCGTTGAATACAAGAGGAGGCCTTTAATCATCAGGCATACCCTTGGAGGCCTTCAAACTTTTCACGGACATCCCCTTCTCGACCGACTCAAGTAGAGAATTCTTCAAAGAGTACCTACAACAATTATGTTAGTGAAAATAATCTTCCATTGCTTCTTTCATGCTTGCCTTGTCCTGAACTTGTCCTTGTTTTCCTTATCCTAGGTGAGAACAAGCCCAACTATCCAAATGAATCCAAAATTATGCATCTCCCTAGGCTAGGAAGCATACTCACACTGTGGAATGCCCACATTCTCCCTTGTATTGTAATCCAAATACATAGATAATCTATATCCCATATTTAATCTAATGAGAGTGTGTCCAACCCTGGGGCACATCCTCACTCTCTGGGGTGCACCCATTGCATCTTACTTCCAAATAACTCATATTACTCACTTCACGCAATATTGGGCGCGTCCTACCCCTAGGGCGCGTCCTTCCTGATAAGTGAATTTTATATCCATTTAGAACGCTACATATCGGCTTAAGTTGATGATTTGACCTCAAGTATGTGGTGTTTTAATGCATTTTGTGTTGAGTATGCGCAGGGCTTTAGTTGGAGGCAGGAATGAGCTTCTATATGCTTTTATGGTGATAAGAGATCAGGAAATTGAAGTGTGGGCACTTGCAAGAAGATCATAATGAGAAACAAGAATCTGTAGAAATTTTCCAAAAGTGAAATTTTTCTGCTTGGTAACATAATATTTGTAAATAATGAAGCTGGTTACCAAAAATATAGTTTTTTTAGCAAGAACCACAAATGAGATCTATGACTACTGTTAAAATCTGTTACATCGATAATTGAATGTTATCAAATTTTATTGTTTATTTGAATAGTCAATTGGTTTGCTTATATGTTTAGTCAATGCGGAAACTCGAGGATTGTTCTAATATTTCTGTGGACGGTTTATTCTGATATTTTAGCGGTACTCTAAATCTGCAGGAGAGTGTAACTTCTAATATATATACCTGTATTTGATAATATAATTTGGATGTTCATCTTATTTTGATATACATCAGGTACTAGTGTTGCTATATGGAGAATACCAGATGCAAAACCCTTCTTATTTTTTCAGGTCCATAGCACCTCTATAGCAAATCATTTATTTCCTTTAAGAAAACCCTTTTCTTCACTTGGTTTTTGTGTCTTGTTTCACACTTTTGTAGACAGAAGTTTAATCTTTGATAACCTTTGGAGACGGCCTTTATTACTTGGAGGTGTTTCCGGAATGGTAAGCCCATATATTTATTTAAAAAGTACAACTGATCATAACTTCTTTATATCATTGTCAGCTTTAACGAACAGTAACGAGGCCGTTTCATAACATTTTTCTGTGCTGCAGGTAATTTCTGTATTTCTTCTGGGATCGTATTATACTTTTCTGGATAATGCACCTGTTGTGGCTGTAGGTGGGCTGTTGTTTTATGTTGGATGTTATCAGGTGCATGCAATTTTTTTATATTTATATATTCATATTTTCCCCTAGAGACTTTAGTATATTGAGTTTCTTAATTTAAAGTAATCCATCCAGTTGCAACTTGCAACAGGTGAATATTATATGGAGCCGTATAACATGATGTGTGCTCTGCTTTTAGATGAAGCAACTAGTGCACTTGATGCCGAATCTGAGAGAATTATTCAAGAGGGATTAGACAGGATAATGATTAATAGAACAACTGTCATTGTGGCACATCGCTTGAGCACAGTTAGAAATGTTGATTTGATTGCAGTGATTCATTGTGAAAAGATGGTTGAAAAAGGTATCTCCTGGAAAAGTCATGAAGCTTGTTCAATTTTTTATTTTTGTGCTACACATGATTGAGGCTGCCTTAGAAGCTAGGTGTCTTTGTCTTGACCATCTTCTTCAACTCTTGTTATTAAAGTAGAAGTATTCATTATTTAATTGCTCTATTGGCTAGTCGGTCAATGGCTAGTCCAAGAAGATGCTCGACTTCTAGTTGGATTCATACAGGCTGTTTACTCAGGTAATGACTTGGAATCCGTTATTCACACATGTTTAAGTATTCCTGAGGTAAATGCAGAGATTGTTTGAGCGTACTGAAGATAATCCTCCTCTGCAGCAACCTTTTGTGTGATTCTAATTTTTTAAATTTAGTTTACTGCATCACAGGGACACGGATTAATGGGTGCCTACAGAAATCCTTCATATGTTGGATTAACGTCTAAGCTGCAAGTACTTTGCCTCTATGTGTATCTTCCATTTGGAATTAACTTATGATCAGAAGATTATCACATTTATTAACTAAACATGCTTTGCAATACTTAATAATTACTGTTTAGTGTGTGACTCTTAATCATTGCGTTTTGTTCCCAGTAGATTGTTTTTACCAATTACTTGTTTAATTCTGAATCAGTGACTTGGTGAGATGTACAAGAGGAAGATGAGCAAAGATCTTGAGGTGTCTAAGCTCAAGAAACTGACTAAAGAAAAACTCTTGCAAGACCAAGACAAGCTGGAGATGACACCCAAAACATACACGAAATTTTTGCTTAAGCTTGTCCATTTAACCATGTAGTTTTTAAATTAATACCAAAACTGTGTTCTCATTTTTTTTCATTTTTATTCTCATTTTTGTTTATTTTGTTGACTTGTATGAAAATAAAGTTATGGTATGTTCAATTTACAAACAAATCCTATCAAATTTTTTTTAGAAATATGTTACATTAGGTACTTCAATGTTATAAACAAATTAGATTAATATAATACAAATTCTTATAAAACTATTACGGTAGGGAAAAAATGTTACAATGATTTTATTGCCCATAGGTGGGCCCACATATGGGGCCCATTTTTTTTGCAAATTCTAAGTGCAAAAGTAACATACATAGTGTGATACTATAGACATAGTTTGATGTTACCTTTGACTGCTACTGTAACACAAATGTCAATGGTACACCAAGGCAAAAGGGATGTTACCTTAGGGGCCAAAGGTAACTCGAAAAAAAGCAACTTAATTTTTATGTTACCTTAGGTCTTTTGGATGGTTATGGTAACATTTTTTTGGCCTTTTGTAATATTTTTTTGTTGTTGCTATAGGCCATCTATGGCGTAGTGAGCCAAGCGCGCCTGCGCTTGACTTAGGCGCGCCCGCGCCCTATTATCCAGAAGCAGAGCGCGCCCGCGCTAGGTCGGACAGAAAGAATCCTGTTTCTAGTACGTTTTGAATATTCTGAGAGGCCAAGTCAACTTGGAGCATATAAATAAAGAAAAGGAGACGAATTAAAGAACAAGGATCAGGGGGAGAACTCTGGAAACCAAAAGCACACAAGACGGCTAAGAAGAAGAAGATTTAGTTCTACTTCGTTGTTTTATATTCTTCTAATTAGGAGATACTTTGGATGCTTATTTCGGATTTGTTTTCTAAACCTTAATACTTTAATATTCTCTTGTAGTATTCAAAACATTTTTACTATCATATTTTCATTGGAACCCATGATGACGAGCCGTTCGATTATGAACTAATCATTATTGTGGGACTCTAACGGATTTATTTATGGAGTTCAGTAGTTGATTGCTTAAAGTTTTCAGTGTGTGATGACTTATTGATTTCCTAGTATGGTTGTGCTTAATCTTCTTGGATGCGTAGCTAACATCTAAGTTGTTTCTTAATCTCTATTGAATGCGAAAGTGGATATATGGGTTTAGAACTTGCCATGCTAGCATAGGTTTATGGATGTTTTAACATGCATAATTCGTAGTGTAATTTTAACCATGTTACGTTGCCCTATGTGATCTCAATGGATAACTTGCTCTTAAACCGTTATGTTTTTAAATCTTATAGACATATAGGGTCTAAGCGTAATTGGTGTCTACATAGCTTCTATCTTAATTATGGATGCTGAGTAGTAGGGTACACGTATATTGAAAGATAGCGTGGACTAATTTCGTGTTGTCTGATTAGTTATCATAACCATCACATACTATGATTAAAGGCATAAACTTTGAACGAAGTATTTAATGAAGTTAGAATCTCATATTTTATTTCATATAAGTAACTTGATCTTAATCTCTTAGTTAATTCATTCTAGCGTAATTACTTTTAGATAATCAAACTCAATTTGATATGTGTCTTAGCACTGAATTAAACCAATCTGTGTGAGAACGAACTTAACTTAATCTTATACTACTTGTGACCGCGTACGCTTGCATGTTTTTGTGCCAACACTTCCCTCGTGCGTTGCAGCCTAAAACCTAATTATTTACCATTTTGCCCCAATTCAATTCCAATTGACCCGTATTTGACCCGAGATGATCAAATACCAAATTTTGGCTATAACAGACATTTTACAAAGAGTAAGAGAAAAAATTCATTCTCTATTGAGGAGTCATACAAGTACAACCACTATTACAAATAATCTTCCTCCCTCACTAAATACCACCCGTAAATCCTTATTCCGTCTATAAACCTCCAAAATATCGTTATACCAAATTTATCCATACAACACAAGATTAAGCAAAACTATACGGTACTAAATCATTACACGGTATAGAGTAATAGCCATAATATTTACAGAGTAATCATTACCCTTAGATAAATATTTATTACAATATTAAGCAAAACCATAGAGGCCAAATAAAAATATTATTTCTTGTATAGGGCCGGTCACGAGTTTTAAGGAGCCTGAGGTAAATTTAATTTTTTTTTACAAAATTATCATAGATAGCATATTTCATGAAATAACAAAGTGGATAGTATCAGGGACCGAACCAGAAATAAAAATTAAGGGGAATTTTTTTAAAAAAAAAATTGAATACAGCAAGTACTAAAGAGATCACAACTATGCTGATATACGGAGTTGTGTTAGTGGGGGGGCATACTATTGTAAACACATGAAAATATACTACTGTAAATACATGAAAATATGGGGAGACTAAATTTTTTAATTTTGTAAGTAGAAAATAGTAAAATACATAGATTTTGGGGAACTAAAGCCAGCCCACCCCCTTGTCCCATAAATGGATGGCAAGGTTTACTCGGGTGAGAGCAAGATAATCGGGGTCATGTATTGGGCTCATAATTTTTATTTTAATATAAATTTAAAAGAGATATATTCGGGCAACTATCAAAATATGTAAATAAGAAATATATTCCGAAAATTTAGTTAAAATGAGAGGTTTTTATCGCATATTAAGAGATGTTATTTTTGCATTTTTATAAGAAAGTTATTTAAAACAATTTCAACGTCCATTTATTCCAAAAATACACTTTCGGTTACCATCAACATAAGTACATTTTGTATTTGTTATTATATTACTGTTTTTATATATATATAAGGTCGTAAAATTTTGGGGTCCTTTATTTTCGAGGATCATGGCTCACCCCGGGCTCGCGGGGTCCCTAGGGGGTTTATTAGGATGAACTATGCAACTGAATATTTTTAATATTTTGCAAATTAGACGTAAGTTGATAGATAGATAAAAAAGTCATTTTAATACTACGAAAACATGGTAGGTTACGGCAACACTGGAAATTGTTGACAAGGTCAGTAGTAGAAACAATCAAACTAGTTGAGGTTCAACTTAATATATAAAATTCTTAGTAAATTAGATTAAGTTACGCAAAAAATTAATAATTATGAATCTGCGAGACAGTTCATGATGAAATACTTAAAGAAATGTCACATCTTCTCTCACTCGTCATTCTCTAATAAAATACACAGGAAAAATTGCAACTATACCATTACTTTAAATCCTCATACTCCGTAATGATGATCTATTCTTCTACTTGTCTCAACTCCTCCTGCATTTCCCCTGCAACCAATTCTTAGCCGTTGTAGGAATATCGGCCTCATTTTTAATATGGGGAATTGTGTTGCATGTGTAACACCACACAACAATAACTCCTCCACTACCACCACCGCTAACAAAAACGCCAAAAAACCAAACCCATACTCGACAACACCCACGGTGGTCCGTGTCCTTAGAGACCTAACTCCAGGTAATAATCGTTGGACTCGAATCACCGACAAGTATATTCTGGGTCATGAACTTGGTCGTGGCGAATTTGGCATAACTTACTTGTGTACAGACAAACAAACAGGACAAAAACTAGCATGCAAGTCCATATCAAAGAAAAAGTTAAGAACAGCTATTGACATCGAAGATGTACGTAGAGAAGTTGCGATAATGTCAAGTTTGCCTGACCATGCAAACATTGTGAAGCTTAAAGCTACTTATGAGGATGAAGACGCTGTTCATTTGGTTATGGAGTTGTGTGAAGGTGGTGAGTTGTTTGATAGAATAGTGGCTAGAGGTCATTATAGTGAGAGAGCTGCAGCTACGGTTGTCAAGACAGTTGCGGTAGTGGTCAACATGTGTCATGATAATGGCGTTATTCATCGAGATTTGAAGCCTGAGAATTTCTTGTTTGCTAATAAGAAGGAGACTTCTCCCCTTATGGCTATTGATTTTGGCCTCTCTGTTTTCTTTAAACCTGGTATGTAATCTATGATTTCTTGGATTATTATTCTTTGTTTTTTTCACAAAGCTTTTACTAGTAGATTTTGAACTTCACACTATTGACTTGTGAAAGATGGTTGATTGATTGTCATAATTAAGTTTTCAGGAACAAAGTAGGTGACTTCTTTGCAAAAAAAAAAAGTAGAAGGAAGTTGGCCTTATGGGTAGGTTCACCTTATGAGTTTTTGAAGACAACTGCCTTCAAATTTCTAATAAGATATGCATTTTCATAATCTTAGAATAGGTTTTGACTTCGAACCAACAAAACCAACTCGTAATTTGGAAGATTAATGATTGATCATAATTAGTAAATCAAAGTTTTCTTATCGAACAATGTCCGCTACCTTTGTTGACTTTACTTTGAAAATGCTAAAATTTCCAAAAATTGTTACAAAATGTTACTTTATCCTCCCTCTGTCCCTCTCATTTGTTTATACTTTCCTTTTTGGGATGTATCATCCAATTGTTTACATTTCAAAACTTTCCAAAAATAGTAAAGTTTTTATAATTTTTAAATTAATTACATCCACTATTTTCCTCCACTATAACCACTTTATACATATAATATTAATCGGTCCCACTACTTTACTCATTTTTTCAACTTTTCTCCACTACTTTATCATTTTTCTTAAACTCCGCGCCCCACCCAAATGTAAACATTTGGGAGGGACGGAGGGAGTATTTTATTAAGGAAGCCAGAAATTAGGGAGGATCCTCTAATATCGTACCATCTAATATCGTACCAGACTCAACAATCCACACTAGGTCAGTTCAAAAAAACTAGTGATTTGGTACACATTAGTTGTTCACTTATATCTATAAAGGTCTCAAACAATCTTATTCTTATTGATGTGAGATGTTACAAACACCCCCTCTAATAAACTCGACGTCCTTGTCGAGCCCACAAACACACATACGAAACCCGGGAAGTGTCTCTGCACTTCCAGCCAGGCAGAGTTCTGATACCATTTATAATGGTCAAATCCACAACCAAATGCGTACCGGACCCAACAACCCACCATAAGTCAGTCCGAAAAAGCTAGCGATTTGGTACACATTAGTTGTTGACTTGTATCTATAAAGGTGCCTAACACTCTTATTCTTATCGATGTGGGTTGTTACAAACACCCCCTCTTATAAACTCGATGTCCTCGTTGAGCCCACAAACACACATACAGAACCCGGGCAGTGTCTCTGCACTTCCGGCCGAGCAGAGCTCTGATACCATTTATAACATCCAAGCCCATAACCGAATACGTACCGGACCCAACAACCCACCACAGGTTAATCCGAAAAAGCTAGGGATTTGGTACACATTAATTGTTGACTTATATATATAAAAGTCCTGAACACTCTTATTTTTATCGATATGGGATGTTACAAACACCCCCTCTTATAAACTCGACATTCTCGTCGAGCCCAGAAACACACATACGGAACCTGGACAGTGTCTCTGCACTTCCGGCCGGACAGAGCTCTGATACCATTTATAACATCCAAACCCATAACTGAATGTGTACCGGACCCAACAACCCACCGCAGTTTAATCCGAAAAAGCTAGCGATTTGGTACACATTAGTTGTTAACTTATATTTATAAAAGTCTCAAACACTCTTATTTTTATCGACGTGGGATGTTACAGATCCCTTCTTTATTTTGATCTCCGGTGTCACTCCGAAGTTACCCTCAACCTCTTGTTATCAAGAGAAGAAGAATTAACCTTTATGTTTGATGAGATTTTAATTTTATTAAATTATTCTGGTAATCTTTTTTATTTCATCCTTGCAACTACTCATTAAAAGTTCTCTTAGTTTATGTTGATTTATTCTCAAAGTTTGGAGTTTTATTTGCCAACACATTTTGTATGCATTTATTTTTCAAGGTGAGAGGTTTTCTGAAATTGTGGGAAGTCCCTACTATATGGCTCCAGAAGTTTTGAGGAGAAATTATGGGCCAGAGGTTGATGTATGGAGTGCAGGAGTGATACTTTACATTCTGCTATGTGGGGTTCCTCCCTTTTGGGCAGGTACAGTTCATCTTGATCATGCAAGTGTTTATAGAATTACAGCATGTGCATTATGCATGTTGTTGGATGTTGGATTTTATTTTTACAAAATCTATTAAGAGTCTGCTTTCGTTCCACTGTTGCAGAATCTGAACAGGGTGTTGCTCTGGCTATTTTGCGCGGCGCACTAGATTTTAAGAAGGAACCCTGGCCTCAGATTTCTGAAAATGCCAAAAGTCTTGTTCGAAATATGCTAGAACCTGATCCAAAAAAGCGTTTAACTGCCAAACAGGTGCTTGGTAAGTCTTTGGCAAGTGTTTTGTACACATAACCTGGCTGTTTGTATCAGACTATCAGTAAAACTTCAATGGGTCGCTTGTGCCTTGTGCCCCTCCTAATACCCACTATTGTGCCTGAGTTCCAAAATTATATTATTAGCGATCTTTGTGCCAACAGAGCTTGCCATGAGTAGTAAATTTAAGTTGTGTTTTATAGACCGTCACTGCCGTTTGTGATAGGTAGTCCATAGATTTTTTGATGCAACTTCAAATCAGGGATAGGTTTCTCCTGACCCTGGATTGGAATTGCTTTCCGTCAAACTACAATTTGTTTCAAAACATTTTTTATTTAAATATAAAGGCCTTGTTCAAGATGCTTAGTATGATGCTTGCACACGGGCACTGGATTTGTTGGTCTTCATATACAGCAGCAGTCTGAAATTCTCAAAGCTTGTAAACTATAATTATGTTACCTCACTGGCAACAATATATCTGCTAATAAGTCTTTGATTTTTTCTTTTTGTCAGAGCATCCCTGGCTACAAAATGCAAAGAAGGTTTCAAATGTTTCATTGGGAGATATAGTGCGAACTCGACTGAAGCAGTTCTCCCTAATGAACAGATTCAAGAAGAAAGCATTGCGGGTGAGTTTGTGCAAATGGTTGGTCTCGTCAGCTTTTTTCTTAATATCACACTGGCATGCATATTATTAGTGTTTGTGATTTATAATTTTAATTATTATGTCAAAGTTGTATCCATAAAATTAAGTGGCATGTCTTTTAGGGTTTTTTTTTCCTCTAAGCTTAGTGTAGCTCTTATTTTAATGATATACCAGTTAACTGATGTCACAAAATTTGGGGTTACTGAATGTTGTAGGTGATTGCTGAACACTTATCTGTTGAAGAAGTTGAAGTCATGAGAGATATGTTCACTTTGATGGACACAAACAACGATGGAAAAGTTACATATCAAGAACTGAGGGATGGGCTTAGGAAAGTTGGTTCACAATTGGCTGAACCAGAGATAAAGATGATGATGGATGTGGTAAATTTTACTTTAATTTTGATAACTTAGAGGAGATGTTAATCCATTAATTTCCGGTGCATCTTTAAGGCCTTACTGGTTATGAGAAAAGAAGTCTCTGATGTGTCAGTATTTTCTAAAAATAAGTTTGTTTGTGGCCAACTAGTCCATTGAATCACATCAAATAAATCATCTGCTAGTTCAGCTACTGAACTAACCTTTAGTTATCTCAAGCAAGTGCTCTGCACCTGTGAAGAAATGGATCTAACCTTTATTCTATTTAAACTACTGAAAGATGCATCAGTTATAATCATGTTGACCGAACGCTACATCTGTTATCAACTTATCATGTTTTCTCAAACTACCACTTCTGTTGAATAGGCTGATGTTAACGGGAAAGGAGTACTGAATTATGGAGAGTTTGTGGCTGTTACAATCCACTTGCAGAGGATGGAGAATGATGAGCATATCCATAGAGCATTTATGTATTTCGATAAAAATTCAAATGGATACATTGAGCTGGATGAGTTGAGAGAAGCTTTGGCTGATGAATCTGGTGAAACCAATGACAATGTAATCAATGAAATTATGCGAGAGGTTGACACAAACAAGGTCTGATCTCAACTATACAGCTTCAATATTTTTCTCTCTTTAGCTTTATAAACATGTCACTTTCTCTTAATAAACACATTTATATAAGTTCTGTCTGGCCAAGCAAGAGCTTCTGTGTAAGAATGGAGTGAAAAAATGCACTGCTCTCCTTACTTTCAACTTAACAATAGTGGTTCATTTTTTTCAGGATGGACAAATTAGTTACAACGAGTTTGTTGCAATGATGAAAACCGGGACAGATTGGAGAAAGGCATCTCGACAATATTCAAGGGAGAGATTTCAGAGCTTAAGCGTAAAAATGATGAAGGATGGATCGCTGCATCTCCAAGATGCTATGACGGGGCAGAGTTATGTTGTTTAAACTAAAAAGAAAATGATACTATTTGTTTCATTGATGTTCATTTTTTTTCATCAAATCCCTTACAAGTCGTCTGGATAAACAACATATTCATACGGACATGCTCCCAGAAGTTGGTCATTATAGTGACTTGTATAGCTTAGAGTAAATATGCATTCATGTTATTGTAGTGTCGGTTGTTTTCTGTTGCGCCTGTTGATAAATTTACTAATGTACGTACTAGTATCTTTCTTTGGTACTAGGTGTGCCTATATTCAAATGTCAATCATTTCGCACCCATTCCTTGTTTTGCACTCACTTGGAGGCTAAGGGTCAGACATATCTGAGCAGAAATTTTCAACTGCAGTTAGGTATTTTAACGAAATTTATCTCTTCTTCTAATTAATTTTGTGGACTATATTTTGTTATTATTTTTGTGGACTATATTTTGTTACATTTTTAACATACTCTTGCTTTCACAATACATTTTTACTTTTAAAATAAAAATTAGCATAAATGCCTGGACAAAGTACGGGTCCCATTATAATTCATATAATTATTTATATATGTATTATTATGAATTGATCCTTGGTGTGATTACAATTTGATAAAATATTATTAATATTAAATTGATGATTGTATGAAACTCTTAAGCATAAACTTTGTAAGTTACATCTAACTATCCTTATTTTGAATAATTTTATGACATTTCTGACATTTATCAATAATTCGAGTTAACATTCAAATATCAGTCAATTTTAAGTTTTATTTTTGCCTCGTTCGTTGTGGATGACTTTTATCTCCATCACATTGAAGCAATCATTATATTTCATAACAAATTTTCTTTGTTATTCATTATTAAAACCTTAAAATTTGATTAAATTCATCTTAACTTTTACAATGTGTTGGGTTGCACCGATGATAATTCAACGTTTATCAATATTTGCGGTAAAATTGTCAAAATTGCACTCAATAGCCGTAACAAAATTTATATTTATTATGTCCCCTTTGTTTTTGGTGCTTACCCATTCTTTTTCAGTACTCTCATTATAACCATTTTTATAAATAATTTTTAAAAGGAAATTATTTTTTATGTCGATTCTTTTGAAAAACGAATCTCTTATTTGTCAGTTATTTTTAATAGTTTGATTTTTATTGTTTTGAACTAAGTTAAGCTACTCTAAAATATAATTTCAATTACTTTCGATTATATACCAAATCATGATTCAGAACCAACAATTGCAAAATCTGAAATGCATTTTTGTTTGTGCTATTGAACCTTAAAGTTTTTATAACCATGGAATGTGAATTTGGTATGGTGTTTGCGACGGCCTTAACCCCGGAGTCAGGAGTTGACGTCACGAACAACAACAAACCATAAATATAATACAACCAACTCATTCTTATTTAATATAAACATAACCCCTTAACAACCATATGGTTAGTTGAGGGCATAGCCTTAAAAGCATGGATCCATGTTCTACCCATGATAGCATTGTAAGTAGAGGCTTCCTTGACAACCTGAAAGTTCAACATATGCGTGGCCTCCCTGGGCTCTTTTTTGATAGTTACGGGAAGTCGTATTGCTCGTTCGACTTTGCATTCCATATGGTTAAACCCGTAGATGGGTGCGTCGGATGGAGTTAGTTGAGAATCATTGTAGCCCATCCTTATGAATGTATCATGGAACAGAATGTCCACGAAAGCTCCATTGTCCACTAGGACCCTCATAACAGGACAATTTCCGATTATCAGAGTGATAACTAGAAGATCATCCTGAGGAAATTTCAAACCTTGAAGGTCCGGGTCACCAAATTTAAGCGTCATCTATGACTCAGAACGCTTAGACGGTTCTCCAACTATGCTCATCACTTCTCTCGCATAAGCTTTTCGGGAGTTCCTTGTAGTACTGGCTGCTGTAGGACATCCTGAGATTATACTAATTACTGGTTGTCGGGGCCGCGGGTTGTTACCCCTTCGATCGTCATCTCTTCGATCATTATCTTTCTTTTGGCCTCCGACCTCTTCACCCTTGGTGAAACCTGCAGTATCATGACCAACATCTTTGTGAAACCTGTAGTACCGACTCTTGTCTCTCTTCTCGGGGTCTCCCCTTAGTGGCTTCGGCCATTTGAAGTCCTTGTCCTTTTCAATTTCCATGAGGATTTGGCTCCTTGGAGCGTTCAACCTTGCATATTCAGTGAACCTTGGTTGCTGATACTTGTCCTTGGCATCGTACTACTGATCCGTCTTCTGCTTCTTGTTTCTAGTAGGTTCATTATTCGCAGTCGTCTTCTTCATACTCTCCTCCACCTTGATATACTTTCCGGCTCTATCCTGGAGCTACAGCATGCTTTCGGGAGGGCGCTTAGCCAGGGACATCTTAAAGAATTTGTCTCTAGTCTCTTGCTGTAGGGCTATCATAGCTACCTTATCATCAAGATTAGGGACCTTCAAAGGCTCCTTCATAAATCGATTCAGATATTCTCTCAGGGACTCCTTTTATCCTTGGACTATGCCTATGAGAGAGGCTGAACTTTTCTCGTGTACTCTGCCACTTATGAACTACTTGATAAAAGCTTGGCTTAAGTCCTTAAAGGATCCAATAGAGTTTGGGGGCAGACGGATGTACCACCTTTGAGCCATACCCGATAGGGTTTGAGGGAAAGCCCGATACTTAATATCATCGTTCACGGGCTGTAGCAACAGGGCGTTAGAGAATGTCCTAACATGATTAGCAGGGTCGCGAGTACCATCGTATGCTTTGATTATGGGCATCTTGAACTTCTTTCCTTAAAATACGGGCATTCATTATCTCGTCAGTGAATGGTGGGTTTGGATCATCAGGATCTCCTAGGGGCATAAGCAGAGCCGTGCCTGAGATTTCATGTGCCCTGTGCAAAACTAAAAAAACGTGCCCTGAATCCCAACTATCAAAAATAATACTAGCAAATAATACAACAATAAAAATTAATCAAAATTTATATTTTTAACGTAATTATAATTAATATAAAATTTAAAAATATTATAAGAACATAACATTAAGATAAAGTAATTAAAAAGAATAAGATAATCACATAAAACATAATTCATATCTAAACTTATTTAAATATATATAAACATTAATTAATTAATATTTTAAATTAAAACTTTTATTTAATATGTAAATATTACTATAATTTAAAATAAACTAATTACCTAAAAAATGTATTATTCAGAAAATGATATAATGTATAAACTGTTTAATATTCTTATTCTTCTAGTAATTTTTTCTAATGTTTTTAGTTACTTATTTAATATTTAGGATTATTTTTTTAAAATAAAATTTATTCTAGATAATAATTTATAATTATTTTATATTTACTATTTTTAACCTTTCTTCTATTTGTATATTTTTATTATTAGAAACAAAGTTATACTTATTTATATTTTTTCAAACAAACAAAATATACGTATATACACTTGCATCTTGAAAATGTGCCCCTCAAATTTTAGGGCTCTGTTCCGTCGAACACTTGGAACACCCTCAAGCACGGCTCTGGGCATAAGATCACTTGGATCAGCCCTTGGAGAAACAACCCTCCTTGGTATTGGACCATCCAGGTCTATGATTAGAGGAGGATCTCTCCGCCTTGGAGCCAGTGGGGATCTCAGATTCAGATGCGTCTCCAGGTCACGCTTCAGCCTTTGTATCTCAGCTTCATGAGCCCTGATCCTCTCTTGAACATCTTGGGGATTCATCCCTTGAGTGCTCCTGGGGCGTTGTTCAGTATCAGCCATCGGCTCTTTTCCAGCACGCCCCCTTCTCGTAGCAACATCATCATCTGATGATTTAGAGTTATCAGTATAAGGTCCAGAGAATTCTTGATCCTCCGGAATATGAGCCAAGCCACCTATGTATTGGGGCGTCTGATGAGGATCAAGGAATGAATATGTTGATTGGGATTTGGCTATCTGTACTCGTTGTAATGTTCAATTGGAGAGGATGCAAACATGGGTTATGAAGCTTAATTGGACAACAAGGAATTAAGGAGCGATGCATGAAGTTGGACAAGTAGCTGATTATTATATTATTAATTCGAATTTTGCTTGCAAGTTTTTACCTTTCACTTGAAAGGGTTTTTCTTGTTTTAAGCATTTAGGATTTTATTTTCCTATTTGGATTTGATTTTTGCTTTTTTTTCTATTTGGATTTGGTTTTTAAATTTGTTTCCTGGAAGGATTCAGATATTAGCTAATTCAAGCTGATATTGAATTTCTATTGGAATCCTATTGGGTTTGGGTTATTGTCTAAGCCTATAAATACCCTTCTCATGTAATCTTTTAAGAGAGACAATGGATGATATAAAACTTTTGTTTTGAGATAAACTATTAGTAGTTTTTCTTTTCTCTAAACATCAATTACTGGATTGTTTTGAAGGTTAGATTCAAATTACTTAGTTTCTGGATTGATCTAAGCAATTTGAGATTCAAAGTTCACGTTTCTGGATTGATCGTGTTCTTTTGAAATATCCTCTTCTTCTCTTATCCTTTTTCTTTTTTTTTTCCTTTCTTTGTGGTGCGATCCACATCAATTTGGTATCAAGAGCCAAGGTTTTTTCTCCAATTTCTTAATTGTTGGGAGATCTAGGTTTCAAAAAAAAAAAAAAATTACTATTCGTGAGTACTATTCACGAGTACTGTTCCCGGGGGTTACTGTTCATTGGCATTGTTCACGGGTTACTGTTCACAGGAACTATTCATCGGCACTGTTCACGGGCACTGTTCACCAAATTTTTTTTTCAGATTTTTCTTATGGCTACAGATGAATTGCTCAGAAAATTACTTGGAAAATTGGATAAGATTGATAAACGTACTCAAAAGCTTGTTAATTCAACAGAATCGATGTTTGATGCATGGGATAAAATTTTAATTAAGGTGAAAGATAGTGATGAAGTCTATGATCCTGGTATAGAGCTTGCTTATTTTACAGGTTTGGGTAGCATAGATGCTTTTGTTGAATGGGTTACACAAGTCGACAAGATTTCTGCTTATACAGGTTGGACTGAGATGAGAATATTCAAGATTGCAGCGCTTAAACTTACAAAGAAAGCAGGCTTGTGGTTTGATAATCTAAACACAAAAAGAGTTAGATCTGGAAAAGAAAAGATTATGACTTGGACATCTCTGAAGAAGAAACTTCGTGCAAAATATATTCCTTTGCATTATAAATTCGAATGTATAATGAAGATGACATCCCTCTCTCAAGGTACTATGAGTGTTTCTGAGTATACTTCTGAATTTTATAGATTGCGCCTTATTTGTGACTTGGAGGAGACGGAAACAATTAAAATTGGAAGATTTATTCGTGGATTGAATTTACCTATTTATCGAAAGGTTAAATCAAGTCCATATATCTCGTTTAATGATGTATGCAATCTTGCTTTGGAATTTGAATATTTTCAACAAGACGAGAAATTGAAGTCTTCCCTTCACGAGTTTACTCTTTCAGAAGAAACTAAAGAAGAAGACTTTGTCAGTGTGGAGAATGTCGCGGATCTTGTTGCTGATTACCATGTGTTACATGTGGCGACTACATCAAGTTTGGATGAAAAGGATGAACCAGTTACAAAAGAAGCTATGATAGAGAAGCATGAAGAAAGACAGTCACTTGTTGAGAAAGTCTTGGTTATTGAAAAAGATCAGATAGATGCATCTCCTAAATTTATGCGTGATGACATTGTTGATGGACAAGAGATACTAAAGGAGAAGTTTGAAACTAAAGAGGTTGTGGACAAGGAAAACAACATCATCCAAGTGGAACACATTGATTTTTTGGGGGTAGAGAACTTGTTGAATGCACCTATCTCATCAAACTATCTTATTATTTCGAGTTTACTTCCAAATATATTGCTGATGGAATTGAAATTTAAGGTTTTCAAGTTCTACGAGAAATCACCTCGTTGTGTGCTTATTCTTAAATACTTTAGAACTCGAGGACGCGTTTTTTTCAAAGGAGAGGAGAATGATGAGGATCAAGGAATGAATATGTTGATTGGGATTTGGCTATGTGTACTCGTTGTAATGTTCAATTGGAGAGGATGCAAACATGGGTTATGAAGCTTACTTAGACAACAAGGAATTAAGGAGCGATGCATGAAGTTGGACAAGTAGCTGATTATTATATTATTAATTCGAATTTTGCTTGCAAGTTTTTACCTTTCACTTGAAAGGGTTTTTCTTGTTTTAAGCATTTAGGATTTTATTTTCCTATTTGGATTTGATTTTTGTTTTTTTTTTCTATTTGGATTTGGTTTTTAAATTTGTTTCCTGGAAGGATTCAGATATTGGCTAATTCAAACTGATATTGAATTTCTATTGGAATCCTATTGGGTTTGGGTTATTGTCTAAGCCTATAAATACCCTTCTCATGTAATCTTTTAAGAGAGACAATGGATGATATAAAACTTTTATTTTGAGATATATTAGTAGTTTTTCTTTTCTCTAAACTTCAATTACTGGATTGTTTTGAAGGTTAGATTCGAATTACTTAGTTTCTGGATTGATCTAAGCAATTTGAGATTCAAAGTTCACGTTTCTGGATTGATCGTGTTCTTTTGAAATATCATCTTCTTCTCTTATCCTTTTTTTTTCCCTTTCTTTGTGGTGCAATCCACATCAGGTTCCGCCCTTGTGCTTCACTCCTATTAGAGTGTCCACTCCCTTCAATTTCGAGGTATAGAGGCATCCCATAAGGGGGGTTAGTAGTCACAATCGTCGAGTACTCATACCCAAAGGGTTGAGAGTTCACAGGTGCATGTAGCTGTTGAAATTGGGGATTCGTCCCTTGAGAAGTCGGAGGATTCGTCCCTTGTGGCTGAGCCTCAGTTGCCCCTACCAAGGTTCCTCCTTGGATGGAGGCGTAGGTTGAGTGCAGTGGTACCTCTACCACTGATGCGATTGTTCGCGATGGGACATGAGTGTCTGTTCCACTATTGTTTCTGCTCCGTGTGTTCACCATGGTTATTGTAGTCTTCCCACAGACGGCGCCAAATGTTGTGGAATAAACACCTGAGTGTGTTAGTATTTAATGTTAGGGTTTGTGAATTTCGATCTTTAATGGCTGCTCTTGCGTTCGGGACTATCGGTCCTTACAAGATGCCTACGTATCTCTGTGTTGTAGAGAATCAAGGCAAAAACATAGTCCTAGGTTGAGGGCTAGAACCCTTTATATAGAGGTGAGTCTAGGGTTAGATTTCTATTGGGAGAATTGGTGGACATGTCTCCAACTTAGATGGTAATTAGGAGTCCTATATGGGAAGGAACTCCAGAACATTCTGTGTAAGACTTTGAGTCCGTTTAGAACACATGTCTCAGCCCTTTCAGCCGTATTGGGCCTAGTTCCTGAATAGCTTGTGTTCGTGAAACTTGACGACCTCAGCTGGTGGCCTTGTCTACATAGGTCGTTTTGAGTCTGCTATGAGTTCGGATCAGACAGGTCTGTGCTGGACTTTAGACAAGAATTCCAAGTATATTTAATGCGAAATTTAATATGTTTTTAAGATGTATTTTCTATTCATATGAGTATCAAAAAAATGTAAATTTTGAATTAAATCATTCAAATATTTATTTAGTTAAAAAATTATTGAAAAATTTAAAAAACAAAATTGGGCTGGCTAAATTTTGGGTTAACCGGCTAAACTTTTTCCAAGAGAGGCAAATGAAATTTTTGGACAAAGCAAAAAATAAAAGGGGGAAATGAATTAGGGTCAAAACTCAAAACACCCCGCTCAGTCTCACTTATCTCTTCCTCGGCCGTCAGCCTATTTGTCTTTTCTCTAAACACAACATAAGCTATAATAAAAGGTCGAAAGATATTCTGACAACAGATTAGAGTGGGATTTAAGAGTTTTGGGCTTAATTAGGTTTCGATCTGAATTTGGATTCAATTAGAGTTGGAAAAATGATTTAGGTTCGATTTCAAGTTATGCTTGTGTTCGATTTTGAAGTAACGACCTTTCTTCTGGCTTCAATCACCCTGTCTCTCCCTTTATCACTTATGCCATGCAACAGTGGCTCCTAAGGTTCCAAAGGATAAGAAAGCAGCCTAAGGCTCATCCTCCTTATTCTGATGTAAATACCCACAATTTTCAGGAGTTATAAATACAAATGTTTTTTTTATTGTGTAATTGAATTGATTTAATTTGTTATACTGATTTGTTTTATTGATTCGCAGATGATTAAGGAGGCAATTGCAACGCTCAAGAAACGAACAGGCTCGAGCCAAAGTTCATCGAGGAAAATCAAAATGACTTATATCCGCTCTTTAAGAAGCACATTAGTATTCAATTGAAGCGTCTTCTAGCTTCCGGAAGCTTAACTAAGATCAAATCATCATTCAAGCTATCCGCACCGGTCAAACTAGAGGTAGTGAAGAAGAAAGATGTTTCTGCTAAGCTGAAGAAGGCGGTTGGTTACTGCTGTGAAGCCGAAGAAGGTCACCGCTGGTTCAGCTACGAAGAAGAAGAGCATTGTGAAGCCAAAGGCCAAGGCGGTGGAGATGCAGGAGAAGGTTGTCAAAGCGAAAGCGGCTGAGTTAGGGAAGAGGTTAATAAACAGATTGATAATTTTGCTAAATCTTTTGTTTAGCTGGCCTTTCCAGGTGCCTTATTAATAGTCTGAGTTGTTACTTGTTATCAACCACCCTCCTTCCCGTAACGTAGTTAAACATAAGTAATATATGCTCAATAAGGTTAACATTAAAATACCGTTATAATGTTATTGCGTGTGAATAATATTTTTTGCTGATAGAGCTTGTGAGTTATATGACTGGTATAAGATTCAAATCAGTTTTAATGTTATCTACATTAAGGTCTGATTTATATTGCTGTTCAATTATTTATTATGTTTGATCACTGTTTAGGTTTTAAGCTATGGATATAGGGTCTAATTTATTCATTATATGCATGAGATTATAAAAGAAAAAACTAAAACAAAGAAGAATGTGATGGAGAAAAAGGCTGATGATAAAACTGTGGTGGGAGATTTGAATCATTTACCTAAGAAGGGAGTTCAGGAAGCGGAGATAAATGATGACAAATATATAGCTGCTGGGGGAGAAGGTCTAAAATAGAGGGTAAGTTTTTTTATAATCTTTCTATTTTGACACACCTGTTTGTGCCGGTTGTTATGCACGTGCAAGTTTGCCTTGTCTTTATATATGTATAGTGTGTGTTGTCTAAATACATGTACAGTGTGTGTCTATGCAAACATGGTTGTCTTTGTTATACACTTATAGCTTGTCAGTGTTTGAACATTAGCCTGAGGTCTGTGATAGTTTATGATATGTACATGTCAGAATTAACGGAGATCGAACGCAAAAAATCACGAGATATTGCCGTTTCACTCCTGCGATCAGACTAAATACTATTCTTTCTATCCCAAATAATTTGTATTTTCACTGGGATAAAATAAACTCAAATTTAGTTATAATTAATTATTTATTATTTTGAAAAATTAAAACATACATATTAAATTAGAACAGATATAATTTTTACATTCTAGTAATATTTATTTTATAATAAATTTTTATTACATATTATTCGAAGTATTCTGATTAAATTTGGGTCAGTTTGATTATGAAAAATGCATCAAATGGGAGGAGTATAATTTGTTGAAATAGCCTCGTAAAAATTGGTGGAAGGTCTGGGGAATAATAAAAATGTATTAACAAAAAGTGAAGTGGTTGAATTTGACTATACAATCTACTCCCACTAGTATCCAATCTAGTTGCAGGAAAATAATCGGGAAATTGTATTTTCTCCTAAATTTTAATAATTATACAAAGTCAATTCATAAATAAATTCACAAAAAATTAAAAAACAAGTCGATAAAAAGTTATGCATACCAGAAGCAATAGTTCATCTTAATTAATGCAATTAAGATGAACATATTACACTCTGGTGATTTGATTTGATTATATTTCCATGTATGAGAAACCTGAGGATGCACAGCCTGCAAGTGTATTAACTATTGCTTGAAGCTGATCAACATTTACTCTTATTGCTTCTCTACATTTTAGTGGTAGTCAGTAGATAAAGGCCAAGATGTTCATTTTCAGGTTTTCCTTAAACATTGTTTTTTGTGGGATAAGACAGTTGGACATCAGGTTTTAAAGTACTACTCTTACTTTTAGTCCTGTACCCTGACAAATCTAGCATGCCAATAATTCTAGGAATTCTTCGTTTTAATCAGCACATATGCTTATAGATTCTTCGAAGAGAATTATATTCTCAGCTGTGCAACTAACTGGTGTTATGACATGATCTCTTTTCACTCTTTTAAACTATGAAATATGATAAATATATGAAAGTGAAACAGTTTATGTCCTTGAAAATCCATAGTTACTATTTGTTAGTCTTTTAAAGTTCCACAAATTCATTTGTAAGCATCTCTTGTTGATTCTGGTACGCATAACTTTTGGTGAGAAATGTGAAAGATGTTCTGAAGTTTCCTGCCTATTTTATATGATATTCTGCAATAGTTCCGCAGTTCCCTGCCTCCACTGACACCTAATTTACAGAAGCAGGAATCATCCCCAGGTATTGCAATAGTTCATCTTAATTATGGAATTTTCCTGGTTCGAAAAAGTTTTTATGGAATAACTAACTCATGGTATTTCTTTTTGTAACTTAATGAACTTCAGTTAATATGTTAACCAGATTTTTAATGTCAAATAAAAGCAGAATAATAATTAGAAATTTAAGAGTATAGCTGTTTGTGATGTAATAATAAATATCAACAGGTCAAAAGCTTAGTGCTTTTACTGACCAAAATATATTGGTTAACAATGTACTCTTTGGCAAGGTGTGTATATATATTATTTCTAGATTGTTTCTGGCGGTCATTTACGATCTGCATTAATTATTACTGAGAAGGCTTGATTTCTTTAAGGTTACACATTAATTATTACTGAGAAGGCTTGATTTCTTTAAGGTTACAGCATGAATTGATGTCCTTTATTCTTGTCATTAGGTGGAATTTGCAACTCTTGTTATTTTCTTATTAGCGGTAATTATACATGTTAACACTACAATTTGAGTGTTCCATTATCTCTGAGAGAAGTATCAATATGTTCTTAAATGAATTTGTGCAGATCTCACCTACATCTAAGGTATCCTTCTGTGAGACACAGATATTGGGTCAACATACTCAATTTCTTAAGCAAGGCTCTTTGAAGACCGCAATTGAAGCTCCGGAGGTTGAGAATTGTGTTCGATTAAACAACCACGTATATAGATTGTAACACATAAATTGTTTACATTTTACAGAACTTGATTAAGTTAAAATGTAGTTTTTCCAAATTTTAATTCATCTATTAGTAATAATCCATGTGTTTCATATTTGTTAATTTTATTTGAGTTAGTCTAATTATTTTAAAAATATTTTCTTATATATTTTGGATTAAAATATTCGTCATTTTTATTATTATATTTGTGAAAATTTAAGGAAAAACAAGTACAAACAGTATAATTAATATGAATTTCAAAAATTATTTAGGTGCCCCACATATACGGGGCCTACTTCTCAAAAAAAAAAATCAGAATATTGCAACATAGCAACATAGTTTTATATATTGTTGTATTATGCTATTACAATGTCTAGATGGATCTATTATAACATTTGGAGTTATATTATCTGAGTCATGTTTTGATGTTGCTATAAATACCTATAGTTATTGGCTTACTGCTTAGGACTTAATATAGCTGTAATATCTAGGACATAGCGTGTAATTATTTTTATCAATAAATGATTATTATGTGAATTTTGGTGAATTATCTGATAATTGATAATAATATTTGGATGTTTATATATGATAAAATGTGAGTATGTTAATTTTATTTTATCCAGAATAAAGTACAGATAATTGTGATATTTTTCTGGAAATTTTTGGACTACTATATGATTTTATAATGATTTATGAATTTATTAATTATTTTCTGAATAATTATAAAACTGTTTTATTAAACCGGTAATCATCCAACTTCAACCGTTTTTGCGTTTTTACAACCCTAAACTCTTCGTAAAACTCCTTAACCTAATCTGATTATACGGGACATTTTCCGTATTTTGACTTTTTCGATTCGGATTACGTTTTGAACCGTACGCGTCCCGTGTAAAATTTTCGATACGATAATCATTTTGATAGATCAATAAAACCCGTATTCTCAAGAG
Source organism: Apium graveolens (assembly GCF_009905375.1). Classification (NCBI taxonomy): domain Eukaryota; kingdom Viridiplantae; phylum Streptophyta; class Magnoliopsida; order Apiales; family Apiaceae; genus Apium; species Apium graveolens. The sequence continues at coordinate 48,533,743 of NC_133656.1, forward strand.
ACGGGATATTAATACATTATTTTTGTATAACATGTTTTATAAGAAGCTCGGTTGTGATAAATATCGAATACGGTTACGAAATCGGATCGTTTCTGCAGTTACTTATCGGCTAAGTAACTTATTTTTCGATCTAATATGATCCAACGCGTATTAATATTCCATAAATATAAATAGCCTATTTCTTATTTCATTTTATTCGTATAATCATAAGCGATCAATAAAAATATAGAATTACAGAGAAAAACCCGCAAAATCATTGTGTTCTTGAGAATCAAACAAAAAAACGAAGACGTTACCGAACTCGGAATTGAGCGTGCCATATATTAAATCGAAACTCTCGAAAAGTTCTTTCTGAATCAACCATCAATTTCAGTACAGAAATCAAGGTTTTGATCTTATTTATTTGTTTTATTTCGAATTAATTAATAATTAAAATATGAATTTTTGATGTTGATGTTGTTTATATGATTTGATGCTTGAATCATGTAGATAATTTTGTCCTGATCATTTTGGTATATTATATGACAGATTTGGAGTTTAATAACATGTTCAAATTGTTTGATTCTCGAATTGAAGAACTAGGGTTTATAGCTATAAATATTTTCAATTGAAAATTAGGCGTTTTTTTGTTAGGGGTTATTAGATGAAATTGATTCCACAGACTGGTAGATCGTCCAAGGACGATTCGATTGATGTATAGATGGTGAAAAAACGATTCCGGGAAGGTCTTGATCGGAAAATTCGACCTAACCGACGACGAGTTTTCCAGTCCTTTTTCCGGCTGACTCGTTGATTTCCTGGTGATTTCGTTTGCATAATCACGTTCCTGGAGCAAATCAGAATAATTACTGATGTTTTGGGATGTTTCTGGGCAGAAATAAGGTCGCTGGAAAAGCTCATGGTCGGCGTCCATGGCTTCCCGACGAACAAGGGGGACGATTGTTAAATTACAATTTAGCCCCCGAGTTTTTGCAAAGTTTGCATTTTTAATACTCCTGTTTTAAAAACTTTCAAAAATCAGATTCCTGTATTATTATTTTCAGAAATTGTATTTTATTTTTATAATATTTCAGAAATTGATTTTTCTTATTTTAAAATTTTCAAAATTCATTATTTCTTTTCTGAAAATTATTTTTAAATTTAAAAATAAATCTTAATTATTTAATTTTAGTTTATAATTAATTATTTAATTAGTCAATTAATTCCAATATTAATTAATTAATTTAATTAGTTATTAATTAATTTTAATTGATTATTTAATTAGATTTAATTATTTATTTGGATTTAAAAATTTTGAAAAATAGTTTTGAACTTTAAAATATTATTTAAAATTATTTTCAAGGCTCGATAATTATTATTAAATCATTTTGAACTCAGATTCGGAAGTTCAAACCCTGATATTTAATTATAAAATGATTCGGAGGCCCGTTTTAGTTCCGAAAAATATTCAAAAATTCGTATTAAATACCTAAAAAATTATTTTAACCCCGAATTTTCTTTGAAAAATTATTTTGATCGAATATCTTGTGTGCTATGTGTAACGCCCCCAAATCCGGGGTCAGGAATCTGGGTCGTCACGATATCCTTCATTTTCCGGTTATCACCCTTACCGCATACATGCTATGTGTCCTCATTTCGGGTATACACACACTTCGCAGGTCCTTAGGTACATATAGTACCGTCTCCTACGGTACCGGCAGTTTACCCAATACACGAAGTACTTGGATCCTACCCCTTCTTTGTCCTTTAGGAAATCCTATCATATACTTGGAATCATCGAACTATATCGAAGTTCCCCAAGCGTTTTGCTTGTTGAGAGGTACAACTTGTCTCATATATATATATATATATATATATATATATATATATATATATGTGTGTGTACTTCCGAGAATTTTCGGAGGAAGTACTAAGGATGTGAGTTGACCGTTGTCAACAGATAAATAAATGAGTGGGAGTTTCTTTTGGAACTATATTCAAAATATTTAAGATATTTCGAGATAATATTCTTCGACGATCCGAAAGTATTAGTATAATTTTCTGAAACGCAGAAATATTTTAAAATAGGTTTTATGATTTTTAAATGATATAAAATCATTTATTAAATACTGAATAATTAAATAATAATTATTAAATAATTAAACCTCGAATAGTTCTTCTTTAAAAGAATATTTGAAATAATATTCCTCAACTAATTTATGTTTAAGTAATTATATTAATCTTTAATATATATAAAATAATTGGTTTTAAAATAAAATAAACGTTGGAGAATACTTCTTCATTTTTAAATAAATATCTGTAATAATATTCATTGCTCGGATAATTAAATAGAGTTGAGGGAATACAATCTTTAGAAATCATTTTTAAATTAAATTCGAGGTACTTTAATATTTCGCAAGAGGACATCGAGTTCCTTGGAATAAAATAGTTACGGAATTTTAATCTTTCCAAAACATCTCCGGGATAATTTCGAGGTTTATACTTTATAAAAACTGACCGACTCTCGGTCTTACAACTTATACATCACGCTCTACTGCATCGTTAATATTCTTAAATAAAATACCTTCGGAATACTTCCGGATTTTCATCAAATTATACTGATCGATCCTCGGTCTAAAATATACTCTTCATATATATCACGCTACTCTCTAGCGTTATCGATTGAAATTCGGTAATCTTCATATACCAAAATCATAATATATTGTACGATATTATATATCAAAATTCATAAAATATCAATACAGCATCATGTATATATCATAATTATTTGAAAAACAAGCACAACACAACAATTTTAAAGAGGTAGGGTTTGAAAACTTGTCTGGAGTCCAAGATACGTTTTCTGACTTGCTCTCGTTCCGGGTTTTCTAATCAACAAATATCATAATCTTAATCACTATTCCTAATCCCATCACCGACTTATATTTCTAATAAGTTCAATACTTCATAATTTTCAATATCCGATCGACTCGAAATAAGTATCAATCCTTGGTCGAAACGGACGGTCAAAATGGTCTTCTAGAGTTGACTTTACCGAATGTTACTATTACGCGACTCGCACTCTAATATTTTTAATAAATTATAAAATTAATATTTTAATACAAAACCACCTCGTGGAGCTTCTTGAATGCTTGTAATATTTATCATAAACATTTCATTATGATAAAGTGAATTTAACTAGGTTAAAAGCAATTAAAAATTTCGGTCAGCAGAGTTTTACTATTCAAACCGTTTTCACTAAAACGTTGATATCTCTCAAACCGTTAACTCAATTGACGCACTGTTTTTGTGTGCGCGATCTAGACAAAATTTAGAACACATCTTTTGAAAATGGTTTTCTGGTAACAGGGGTGAAAATCCCGATGTGGCAGTTTCCTAACAGGGGTTAATTTTGACGTTTTACTCCGCGCGACCTTGGCTCCGACATTTTTATAAAATTGAAACATTAACATTTTTACTTGAAATTTTTATTTAAATTAAAAAACTCTATTTCTTAATCTCTGTAAAAATTTTATGATTTTTAAATATTTTTAAGTCGATCATTTATATTTACAAAGTTCGTAATTTGTAGCAGTTTTGTCGGGTAAATCCCTTTTACTAAAACGATCATAACTTTTGATCCGTAAATCGGAATCAAGAGATTCAAGAGCCTAAACGATCCTTATAACATTTTCTATCATAATCAAGCACCTAACCGATCCATAACTTTTAAGAAACTACAGTTTATACATTCGAGAACTTCTGCAGAAACTTAAGCTTAGTTTTGTTCGTTTTAACGAGGTTACGATTACAATTCGAGTTTTGTTTACGTCTTAAATCATTATACCACCATCAACAATCATCAAATAATCATCTCAACACTATCTCCTCTCAAGAATATCATGTTCTTGAGGCAACAATCATCAACCTTAAAACTAATTAACTAAACATCAAGATAATATCAAATTAATCATCAAAACCATACTTATATCCAAGATCCTTACTTTTTTTGAAACTTAAAACTTAAACAAAGTTTGGATGAAGGTTTATACCTTTCTTGGTAGATTTGGAGGTCCTCTTATTTATGGTTGAACCTTGGGAGGGATTGGTTATGCTTAAGGATCCTAAATCATGCCATGAAAATTAAAAAAATAAAAAGAGATTTTCGGAGTTACTATTCACCACCAATTTTGAGCAAGGATTTGACTATGTTATACTAATTCAATGACCATGAAATTTTTAACATACCTTGTAAATGGTATGAGGAAGCTTTGGTTAAAACTTGGTGATTTTTGAATGAGTAGATCATGAGATATGAATTTTTCTTTCCATGGTGTTCTTTGAAATCAGCATTGGGATTTTTGAGAGAGAGAGAGATAGTTTGTTGCTTCTTGAATACTTCTCTTGGAAGATTGTATTATATGACTTGTATATCTTCTAGTATATATCCTAAGACTAGCAAATTTTGGCATATCTTAGGACATATCTTGCTAGCTTCCTAGGTTTACAAGCTAACTATCTAGTTTTAGGTTTTAGCTTTACTATTCCTAACTTTAGGTTATCATGCTTCCTAGTTTATGTTACTATTTGGTAACCTAGCCGTGGTTAGTTTCTTACCATGGTTAGTTAGTTTATTTAGTTTGGTTCGATACGTTTATTTTTTCATTTACGCGTTTGCTTGGTCGCTTATTCATTTTCGTATTAAATTCTCGTAAACGATTCGCGGTGTGAATCCTTTCTTATACGTTCTTTATATTTTGAAGTATCGTTCTTGGATTTGAATTTGTAGGATTTTAAATTTATAATTATATTGGGATTCTCGTAATCCTTGATGGTTCATAGATATGGTCGTTTTTCAAAGTTCGTTTTCTTCGAAAACTAATAGCGTTTACATACACTCATTTGGTACATATAATCACAATATCAACTCGTAATCTTAAATTAAAAACTCGTATATGGTGTGGTCGCAAAAGTCTATTTTAAACCACAAGGTTACTATTCATAAAGGTCTTTTATCGATATCAAAAATTCAGGTTCTTACAATCTTCCCCCCTTAAAAGGATTCCATCCCGAAATCAGTTTAGAAATAGACGGGGCTTCTCACATGACCACCTCGAGTTCTCACGTTGACTTCGCAGTATTGGATCTCTTCATAAAATTTCCACTCGTACGTCAAATATATTTTCGGGTACTCGTTCTTGTAGACCTATGAACTCTACACGTTACTCCACATACGTCAAGTCTGGCTGCAAGTTTATTAGCTCATTTTCAATCATATGTTTGGCGTTGACGGTTAAATATCCTAACCTCGATTTGTGGTACTCGTTATAAACTTGGAGACTGTTCGACAATGGTGCTAATTTATAAGCCAAATCTCTTAGTCCTTTAAAGATTTCAACCGGTCCAATAAATCTTGGGTTCAACATTTCTTTCCCTTTCGAATCTCATCACTCCCTCCGTGGGAGACACTGTTAGATATATTTGATAATGTCATGACTAATATGATTTGTGTTTAGTTTTTCAGATCTTACTTAACAGAAAAAATCAGTACTTAACTGGAAATCAATACTTATACTGAAGTCAGAACTTAAGTTGTCAGAACTTAAGTTATCAGGAGATAATATCAGGACTTAAGGAGACTTTTAGATAAGGAAGGAGGCTGATTGAAAGGAAAGAAGATCAAGGCAAACGCAATAAGAGATATGCATGAAGAAGGAATTCTATGAAAAATAGAATATAGTAAAACCTCTGTAAATTAATACTCGATTAATTAATAATCTCTCTAAATTAATAATTTTGTCCGGTCCCGACTTGGGCCAGTTCAAAAAATGATCAATTTCGATAAGATAATAAGATAATAATTTTTTTGAAAACCCTGTATAAAAATATGGTCCCAATAAAACTATAAATTAATAATTCCCTTATATTCATAAAAATATAGCTATTACATCTTTGTAAAATATGATTCAATTGTAGTTTGCTTTTTCATATAATTTAAATCAACATGAAGCTCATCCCTAATCTTCCTTATTGCATCCAAAAGCTCGGGTGTGGTGCTTTCATGTTGCATCAAAAAGTTATTAAGCATTTTTGATGCCTTGAGTGCTTCTTTACGTGTAACCGGCTCCAACGGTGTTGTATCGTCTTCAAGATCATCTTCAACACTATTTTCAAGGATGGTGTTTGCAATCTCTTCTATACTCTGGACCTCAGAACATGATTCATTTTCACCCGGATAATCTAAGAAGTTATTAACATCCATTTTATTACGATAACCTAGATCCTTAATCATCACCTCAAGTTCATGAATGTATTCTTCCGGAGTTGTATGTTCATTTAAATTGCTCGAAACTTCATCTAGGGAACGAATTTTGCAATGTTGAAAGCACCTTGCTATTGACTCTTGTTTTACATTTGTCTTCCACGTCGCGACTGCATAATTGATAGCATCCAAAACATTAATCTTTCCTGGATCAGATTGTCCCAACTCATAACCTTCTAATAACCCATGATAAAATCTCCTGCGATAGTGCATCTTGAAAGCTCTTATAATTCCTGCATCACAAGGTTGGATTTTTGATGTCATGTTAGGTGGAAAGAAGTACAACTCAACATTTTGTAGTCCTTCAATATTTTTTGGATGTGCTGGACAGTTATCTACCACAAACAAAATTCTTCTGCCTTGCATTTGGCTATCAAACCAACGAATGTATTCATCAAAAAGTACACTAGTCATCCAAGCTCTTTTGTTTGCACGATAATGACAATTCAAGCTGCCCATGTTAACATTCTTGAAGCACCGTGGCTTTGCATACTTTCCAATAATCCATAAAGGAATTTTTTCAGAGCCATCTTTATTGCAACATATAACAACCGTGAGCCTTTCTTTGTCTTGTTTTCTTCCTTCAAGTTGTTTCGTAGCAAGAGAGTGATCAGCTTGTAACCTGTAAAACAAACCAGTTTCGTCCATGTTAAAAACATCTTTCATAGGGAACTGGTTTATTTTTTCCCTTATGGACTCCAGTTTCTTCTCCATGTCCTGTACATCAACAGAACCACTTTCTCCAAAGCGACGAAATGACTTAATACCATGTCTTAACTTGAATTTCTCAAGCCAACCTTGAGAAAAAGTGTGCTCCTGATCTTGTTGAGGGTATAAAATTTTCATGGTCTCTTTTGCCTTCTCTAAAATTAGCTCTCCTGTCATATTAACACGATCTTGGTACTGGAGAAACCATTCATAGAGAACCTTCTCCATATCTGGATATTTTGCTGGTTTATGTCGCTTAATATCTTTTCTTTTCTCCAAGTAATTAGCTGCAAGATAGTCTGCTGACCTTTTCAGTGTATTTGATATTGTACCTTGACTAACTTTTAGATGAAACTTATTCTCGAGCCACAACTGGAGATCTTTTTGAGTGCATGATGAATTTTCTCTTTTATATTCACATAATGCTTTTCTTGCTTCATCCGTCATTGTTGATTTTGTGACACCTTTTAGATGAGAAGCCATTGTTTTGTTTGTATAATTTTTCCCCCAATCTAGTATATACAGTATATATAATATATTTTATGACTACACATACATTGAATACTTTCTATGTAAAATACAATGAATTAAATTAATTCATGTACTTTGAATTTTCCTAATATACATTGAATATTTTCTATGTAAAATACAATGAATTTAACTTATACACTACATGGACTTTGAATCTAATATATTGTACATTACATTGACTTTCTAAATTCATATACATTGAATTAATTGAATTAAGTATAAAATATAAATTGTACAATTCATTTTATTTAAATTTATGTGAATAAAAATTTAATCAAAAGTTAATTTTGTTTGCTACCGAAAATTCTCTATAAATTAATAATTATTAATTTATCGATTAATTAATACCTCTCTAAATTAATAGAATTCTCCGGTCCCAACTATATTAATTTATAGAGGTTTTACTGTACTTGGAAGAAAAGATAACTAGTTGATATATTTTAGGAAGCAGAATTATATTCCATATCAATTAGAATTTATCTTGTAACTATGTAGTATATAAACACAGACATAGGGTTTACACTATATGTGTTATCATAATCGAAGTTATTATTTATTGTAACCCTAGCAGCTCTCGTGATAATTTGTTCATCACTGAGAGAGTACAGTTCCATATTATAACAGAGTTTGTTGTGTTAAATAAAATCTGTTTTCTGTATTCTTATATTCGATTTGATTGTGATAAATACTGTATTCAACCCCCCTTCTACAGTGTGTGAGACCTAACAAGTGGTATTAGAGCAGATCTGTTAATACACAAACAGTTTAAGATCCAAAAATAATCATGTCTGAAGAAGAACAAACTCCAACCAAGCCCACCAAAACCGAGGAACCTCCAAAGACTCAAATCCATAATCGATATGAGACTATTAGAGTTCCCATACTGAAACTATCTGAATATCCCATATGGAAGGTGAGGATGTTTATGTTTCTGGAAGCTACAGATCCAGAATACCTGGACAGAATCAATGAAGGACCACACAAGCCAACCAAACTCTCTGTTGTAGTTGCAGGTGAACCAGCAAAGTCTGTTCCAAAGGAGAAGAGTGATTACACTACTGAAGATATCTCATCGATTGCTAAGGATGCTAAGGTACGACACTTGCTGCATAGTGCCATTGATAATGTCATGTCAAATAGGGTAATTAACTACAAGACTGCAAAAGAGATATGGGATGCCTTGGAGACAAGATGCCAGGGAACTGATTCAATTAAGAATAACAGGATGACTATACTCACTCAAGAGTATGAGCACTTTGACTCAAAACCTGATAAGTCATTGACTAGTTTATATGACAGATTTGTCAAACTCTTGAATGATTTGTCACTAGTTGACAAGGAATATGATCTTGAAGATTCAAATCTTAAATTCCTGTTAGCTCTTCCTAAAAGTTGGGATTTGAAGGCCACCACTATAAGAGACAACTATAATCTTGAAGAAACAACTCTTGATGAAACTTATGGGATGCTCAAGACTCATGAACTTGAGATGGAACAAAGAAGCAAGATGAATGAAAGAAAGTCAAGGACAGTTGCTCTAAAGGCTGAGGAGGAATCCCCCAAAGCAGATGCCTCAAGAAAAGGCAAAGGAAAAGCTCTCATCACAAAGTCTGATACCGAGTCATCAAGTTCTGATAGTGATGATGACTCAGAAACTGAAAGCTTACCTGAGATAGATGCTGATGAAGAGATGATGAAGCTGTGTGCTCTTATGGTGAAAGGATTCACAAGGATTGCATACAGGAAATTCAGAAAGGGAAAGAAATTTTCCAGGAATGGTGCAAGTTCTGATAAGAAGGGTTTTAGAAAATCTGAAGGCAAAGGAGGAAAGTCTGACAGAGGAGATTACTCAAATGTCAAGTGCTACAACTGTGGTGAGAAAGGCCACATATCTCCTGATTACAAGAAAATGAAGAGTGACAAAGGCAAGGCTCTTGTCACAAAGAAGAAAAGCTGGACAGACACTTCAGAGTCTAAAAGTGAGATGAACTATGCCTTGATGGCAAATGCTGATAGCAGTTCTGATAATGCTGAGTTAAAGGTACCTCAAACTACTTATGCCTTTCATACTGATGATATTTCTGAGTTAAGAAGATATCTTAAAACCATGTTCATTAGTTATAGAGATCAAACTTTAACATGTGAAAGATTAACTCCTAAAAATCTTGCTTATAAAATGAGGAATGATTATTTAGAAAAAGAGTTAGTCATGTTCCATCAAACTCAGAAAGATAGAGATGATGCCTTTTATGTTAGGGATGAAATACTTAAAATAAATGAATATCTAAAAACTGAGTTAGAAAAGGAAAGAGCGATTATCAGGACTTGGACTAACTCTGGAAGAACAACTCAGAATTTGTTAAGTAGTGGAAACTGGAAAGAAGGCTTAGGTTATGGAGATGATAAGAATGATAAGGGAACTGTAGAAATTGAGCCTATAGTTGTTAAACAAAAGCCAAAGATAAATCCTGTTAAGTTTATAGCTGTAAAGTCTGATATTGATAAATCAGAAGTTAAAGAAAAATTAACTTCTGACAAACCAAAACAGGATAAGCCAACTGAAGTTAACATAGGCTTAATGACAAAGAAGCAGCTTAAGCATAAGCTGAAAGATGTTAAGAAGGTAAACAAGGTAAAGCTCCCTAGGAAAAATAGAAATGGAAAGGAAGGTGTGAATAAAAGTAATGATTATAAGCCTGTTCCTAATGCTCCTAGAAATAAATGTTATAACTGTGGAAATTCTAACCATCTGGCTTCTTTTTGCAGGAAAAATAAGAACATAAACTCCTTACCTTCAAAGTCAGGAGTTAAAAGTCAGTCTGTTAGATATAGGCCACAAAATCCTTGTTTTCATTGTGGTAGTTTATGGCATTCTATTTATACTTGTAAGGAATATCATAGTTTGTACTATGATTATTATCAAATAAAACATTCTTTAAAGAAAGTTAGCATTATTCCTTCTAGTATAAGTTCTGATGCAAAGTCTGATAATGTAAATACTGATAAGAAAAATGTTAACATAAACTCTGATGCCAAATCCGCTGCAAATGTTAACAAACTTAATAAGGCCAAAGGATCCAAGCAAGTCTGGGTCCTTAAAACTAATCATTAGTGGTCTTTGTGATTGCAGGGCAACAGGAAAAACATCCTAGTTCTGGACAGTGGATGTTCAAGACATATGACTGGAAATAAAGCCATGCTATCAGATTTTGTGGAGAAAGCTGGCCCAAGTGTTTCTTATGGAGATGGCAACATGGAAAAAACTTTGGGATATGGCAATATCAATCTGGGGAATGTCATCATTGAAAAAGTAGCTCTAGTCTCAAGACTTAAACACAATTTGCTGAGTGTTAGTTAAATTTGTGACATAGGTTATCATGTGGATTTTTTTGAAGAACACTATGAAGTTGTAAGCAAATTTACAGGCAAAGTTGTTCTGAAAGGATATGGTAACATTTATGAAGCCAAGCTTTCAACAAGTACTGATGGTTCTGCAATCTGTCTGTTAAGTAGAGCATCAATTGAAGAAAGCTGGAATTGGCACAAGAAACTCTCTCATTTAAATTTCAACAATATAAACAAACTAGTCAAGAAAGATCTTGTGAGAGGTTTGCCAAAATCAGTATTTGCTCCTGATGGCCTTTGTGATTCCTGTCAAAAGGCAAAACAAAGAAAATCTTCATTCAAGAGCAAGACTGAATCTTCAATTCTTGAGCCTTATCACCTACTACATGTTGATCTATTTGGTCCAGTGAATGTCATGTCTATTGTAAAGAAGAAATATGCTATGATCATAGTGGATGAGTTCACCAGATACACATGGGTATATTTCTTGCACACAAAAAGTGAAACTGCATCTATTTTGATTGATCATGTCAAACAACTGGGTAAAGTGGTTAAAGACTCTGTGAAAATCATAAGAAGTGATAATGACACTGAGTTCAAGAATTTGATTATGGAAGAGTTCTGCAAAGACCAAAGAATCAAGCAGGAATTCTCTGCTCCTGGAACTCCACAGCAAAATGGAGTGGTTAAAAGAAAGAATAGAACTCTCATTGAAGCTGCACGAACTATGCTTGATGAGGCAAAATTACCAACCTATTTTTGGGCTGAAGCTGTGCAGACTGCTTGTTTTACTCAAAATGCAACACTCATTAACAAGCATGGAAAGACACCATATGAGATGGTGAAGAAAAAGAAGCCAAATCTGAAGTATTTTCATGTATTTGGATGCAAGTGTTTTGTTCTTAAGACTCATCCTGAACAGCTATCTAAATTTGATCTAAAAGCTGATGAAGGAATTTTTGTTGGATATCCACTTTCCACAAAAGCCTTCAGAGTCTACAATTTAAGAACAAGAGTTGTTATGGAATCTATCAATATCTCTTTTGATGATAAGAAGATTGCAAGACTTAAAGATTTCAATGATCATGATCAGCTGAGATTTGAGAATGAAGTTTTAAATTCTGATACTATAAATCCTGACAGTCTAAATCCTGATACTGCAAACTCTGATGGATTAAACTCTGATGTTATTGAAACTGTGGTGACTACGCCAAAGGAAGATGCACCTGTGCAGGGGGAGCATACTGAAGATACAACCACATCTCAAGAAGCATCAGAACCTACAACTGGCTCTTCAAGTTCTGATTCATCAAGTTCTGATGGGCCAAGTTCTGATAATTCTGGGAACTCCAATTTTGAAGGATCCAACTCAGAGAGCATAATTTCAGGGGGAGCATCAGAAAAGGTTGATGATGACAACATGGATCATGGGGAGCATCCAGTTCTAGAGAAAACCTTCCATCTGCAAGGAAGTGGACTAAAGCACATACACCTGACTTAATTATTGGAAATCCTGATGCAGGTGTCAGAACTAGAATAACTACATCAAATGAATGTCTCTATCACTCATTTCTTTCTCAGACTGAACCAAAGAAAGTGGAATAAGCTCTTCAAGATGCTGATTGGGTGCAAGCAATGCAGGAAGAGTTAAATGAATTTGAAAGAAATGAAGTCTGGACCCTAGTGCCAAAACCAAATAACAGATCTGTAGTTGGTACAAAGTGGGTGATCAGAAACAAAACTGATAGTGATGGCATAATTACAAGGAATTAAGCAAGACTGGTTGCAAAAGGATATTCTCAACAAGAGGGAATTGATTATGATAAAACATTTGCACCAGTTGCTAGATTGGAAGCCATAAGGATATTTTTGGCTTATGCTGCTCACAAAAGGTTTACAGTCTTTCAAATGGATGTAAAAAGTGCTTTTCTTAATGGAGAATTGGAAGAATAAGTATATGTTGAACAACCTCCAGGTTTTGTAGATTCAAAATTTCCTAATCATGTCTACAGACTTGACAAATCACTTTATGGCCTTAAGCAAGCTCCAAGAGCATGGTATGAGACATTAGCTCAGTTTCTTCTTGAAAATGGATTTAACAGAGGGACTATTGACAAAACATTATTTTATCTCAACCATGTAAAGGACTTACTTTTGGTGCAGATATATGTTGATGATATCATTTTTGGTTCTACAAATGACAAACTTCGTAAAAGGTTTGCCAAGCTAATGTAGTCAAGATATCAAATGAGTATGATGGGAGAACTTAGCTATTTTCTGGGCATTCAAGTCAAGAAGAATGAAGAAGGAACTTTTATTTGTCAATCTAAGTACACCAGAAATTTGTTGAAGAAATTTGGAATGCAAGATTGTTCAAGTGCATCCACTCCTATGGCCACTGCAACAAAATTGGATAAGGATACTGGTACATCAGTAGATATTACTGATTACAGAGGTATGATTGGCTCACTACTCTATCTAACTGCAAGTAGACCTGATATCATGTATGCTACCTGTCTTTGTGCAAGATTTCAAGCAGATCCAAGAGAACCTCACTTAACAGCTGTGAAAAGAATTTTCAAATACATTAAGGGTACAGCTGATCTGAGATTGTGGTATCCTAGAGAATCAGACTTTAAGCTAATAGGTTACTCAGATGCAGATTTTGCAGGATGCAATATTGATAGGAAAAACACAAGTGGAAGCTGCCAATTTCTTGGAGGCAGATTTGTTTCTTGGTTTAGCAAGAAACAGAAGTCAATCTCCACATCAACTGCTGAAGCAGAGTACATTGCTGCAGGAAGCTGTTGTGCACAGATTCTTTGGATGAAGAATCAGTTACTGGATTATGGGTTAACATATTCTAAAATCCCTATTTACTGTGATAATCAAAGTACAATTGCTATGACAGGTAATCCAGTTCAACACTCAATGACAAAGCACATCAGGATTAGGTACCACTTCATAAGGGAACATATGGATGAAGGTACAGTGGGATTGTATTTTGTTCCCACAGATCAACAACTAGCAGATATCTTCACAAAACCACTATGTGAAGCTACTTTTACAAGATTGGTAAGTGAACTTGGAATGGTTTCAGGTTCTTTCTCTAAATCTGCTTAGTTTATGTTCAGATACATCATATTTTATGATCAGTATTTATAGATATTACTATCTTTGTGTATTCTGTGCTTAAAATGAAAATTGCTTAAGTGCTGATTATTGTCTGATGTGAATTTCTAAACTCTGATAGTGATATGAATGTTTCTGTGACTATTCAATCCAATGAGGATAACTGTGCTAGATGCTGACCTAGTAGTCTTTAATATACTAAGGATCCCATGTTTGAAGTAATTGTTTATGTGGAAATCTTTTAACACAAGCAAATTCTGATATTGAGTTTAGTTGAAGTTTACTTTGTGTATCTTATTACTAAGTCAAAAACTAGAACAATGCTTCTTATCTGTTAGTTTTGATGTTAGTAAATATGGTGAATGTACTAAGTACTGATAAGCCTCACTTATCAAAAGAAAAAGAAAAAAAAAGAAATAAAAATCAGGTACTCCTTTGAGATCTAGAGTAAAAATGTGGAAGGGAAGACCCAAGTGCATTGCTGGTATTAAGTAATATGCATTAGAAAAGCAAAATAAAGTTTTCTTGGTGACTTTTCACATTTTCTGATTACTGGAGAAATACTCTGATAATAGCATAAATTCTGATAAGCAGTTGTGACTCACTTACACTGAGAAGCCACTGTAAAAAGGAATTTCAAAAGATGCATAAAATGAGCACAAATCAGTTGAGGTGGACTCATGCATGAACTCATTCTATAGTAGACTTCAGAATAATGACAGATTTTAAGCAAAGTTCTTAGTTATGCCTTATTTCTAAGATGTACTGAAGTGAATCAGACTTTACTCTTTGTCTGATATTTAGCTTAATGCACACACATACACTCCATATGAATGATAAAAATTACTGTGGTGATAAATGTTATTTTGGATGAACAGTTTTAGTGTTAGTTGCATAAATTTCTGAGGACAAGTTCTGATGGAAGTTCTGATGATTAAGTTCTGATGTACCCATATCAGTATTTGTGTGAAGAATTACAGGAATAAACAATCACTTTTGGAGTTAAGAAGCCATATTCTGATGACTTTTAAATTCTGATAATAATCAAGTTCTGATGCTGACGTGGCAGTATTTATTTACTTGGTTTATTTTGGTCATTACCTCAACGGTCACATTTTTTTTCTTCAGAATATTGGTTTATGTGAGATAAAGCAGTAAGAATCATTTGTTTAGTGGGAACATTTTTTTTTAAAAAAACTGAACGTGCAAAGTCATAATTGCTTATTTACCGTGCCCATTAACTTTTGCCTTAACTGCTGCATGTTTGACATGTGTAAAGGTCTGTTCCACTTCTCATTAACTGCTGTAACGTGGGTTGTCTAAGTAAAAGAGATAAAAGATTTTCAAATCTTTTATTCATATTTTTATTCAATTTCACTCTCTCTCTTTTCTTATTCTCTAACATTTTCTGACGGTTCACTCTACAAACATTTCAACAAACACCTTTCAGGAAAACAAGTTTCTCACTTATTTCTGATGGCGCCCAAGGATTTAATTGTTGATGGAGCCAAGTTTGTACCAAATAACTATTCTGCAATCTTGAACAAGGCTGTAGCTCCATCAGATTTGCACTTTGTGCTAGATTTCTTAACAAATAGTGAGATTGGGTATGCTTTGACCCAACCTCAAACCATTTCAAGCCAACAAGTACTGCCGTTTTAACGGGCTGGGATTTTTGATGATGGTGGTGCTACTGGTACTCCAAGAATCGTATTTGAAGTAATTGATTTTGAACATGTAGTTACTCCTGGGGCAGTTCGTAAAGCTCTCCACTTACCAGAAGGCTGTACATTCTCAACAGTGGAGGATCCTGTTCTACAACAGCTTATGGCCAATTTGGGTTATGAGAAAAGTCTGGGAAAGCTTGGGCAACTGAAAAGAGCAAATATCAGGAAAGAATGGAGCTTTTTCTTTGATTGCATCACTCCCCGATTTTTTGAAAAAGGAAACTTAGGTTAAGGCATTCGCCAATAAATGCTCAAACTTTGATGCTATTCCAATCATGAGTCAGCAAATCGGGTATGCTCTTATTCATCAAACTCACTTTGATTTTGCAAGTGTTGTGCTAGGTTTCATAGGGGATAGGATGACAGAGGATAGGAATGTAGTATACTTTGCTAGATTCTGTCAGCTTATATATACTTTTTGTTGTGCTGATGAACCCCAACCTACCACTGATTTAATTCCACCCTTTAAGCCTGCAAAAAGGGCTTTTAATGATATGTTAAATGCTGGCATTAAGAAAAAAGTGGTTAGACCTTTACAAATACCTCAGTTAGTGAAACAGATACTGGTAAATGCTGATCCTCAAACCTATACATCTGTTTACCCTGATGTTCAACCCACATCCCAGCCACTACAACAACCATCAAAACATACCACATCTACACAAACACCTCAAACCTCTCAATCTCAACCTACTCAATCCTCAATCAGGACATATTTCAAACCATCACAGTCATCTCAACCTTCAGCACATCCTGTGAAGCCTTCCTCTTCCAAACCCAAGAGGACTAAGACAGTACCTCCGACTCAACAGAAGAGAAGGAAACTTATTCAGAGAGATGAGTCAGACAATGAGGAACAGGTTCCCATGTCTGAACCTATTGTAGTAGAAGCTGAGAAGATCTCTTCTCATAAAGACACTGTAACTGGGAGTTCTAGGCCTCTCAAAAGGCTTAGAAAGCTAAATCCTGATGATAAAGCTCCTATAGTGTCTCCACCCTTGAAGAAAATGAAAAAGCAAAGAGCTCACAGGGACACAGTTGAGTCAGAATTAGAAGATGAGGAAGCAGCTAAGGAAGGGGGGTCAGGAATCTCTGATCCCAATAGAACCAATTGTTATTGAATTACTTCCTTCAGCACAACCAGAAACTGCTCAAAACAGATTGCCTACTCCTCCTGTGTTACCTATAATTGAACAAGTACATACTGATGACCCAGGTACAAGTGCTAAGATTGATATTCATAACTTGATTGTGCCTAAGGTTTTGTACTTGGAAGCTCCACCAACTCAAATCACTCCACCAACAACACCAATTCTAGATGCTGATTTTAATGAAGATATGAACCTGGATGATGAAAATCAGATTTTAGGTGGGCATCAAGGTTTGGCTGTTGATCAGAACTTAGTTGGAGATCAGCACTTAGAGGATGATGTTGAAGCCTCCATAGACCCTCATACTATTCTTTTATCAGAGGATGCTGATGATGCTGATTCTATAAGTTCCGATGCTGCTAATGATGAACTTGCTGGTGAAGCTGCTGCCAATGTAGATGCTGATGCAGCTGGTCCATCAGGACATGCACCTCAACAAGCTCCAAACAAAGCTGAATTAATCAAGAAGTTTGTTAGAGAAGAGGCACCAGTACCTTGGAGTGAAACTCCTAGAGGAAGGGAGTGGACTAAGGAATGGAACAAAGTTGATTTTGTTCCTTCTTCAACCATACTTGCTGACCACTTGACCAAAGCTGATGAGATGCTACTCAATGATGATTTCAAGACACAGCTCAGAGTTACTGTACTAAGTACAAGGCACCTTCAAGGTCATCAATCTGTAACTCAGGCCAAGGTAGACAAGATTCAAGAATCCTTAAATCAGCAAGATATGCTTGTCAAGCTGGACAAGAAAAGGTTTTTCAAACCTACCTTTGACAGAGTTGAGTACATTGAGAAATCTCAAGAGAAGCAACAGGCTCAGATTGATGAAATTTTGAAGAATCAAGCTTCTCATCAAAATCAACTCAATGAGATCCAATCCTCAGTGGAATTGCTTGTCTCTCTTCTTTTACCTGCTGATGCGAAAAGGGGGAGAAAGTAATTAAGTCCAAATCCAAAATTGTTCAGACACTGAAGGGAAAGGATGATGAAAAAGATGACCAGGGAAACTCTGGAATGGGTGGAGGTCATGGTCAAGGTAAAAGTTTTTCATCAAGCAAAGCTAGAACTACAAGTCAAAGAACAAGTTCTGATACTGGGAGAAGAATAAGTTCTGATACTGGTAAAATGATAAGTTCTGATGAACATCTGGAACTTGATGAGGAAATTTCAAGACAGTTATTTCTGAAAGAAAATCCAGGAATGGACTTTGAGAGTCTAAAGGAAGAAGAAGCTAGACTTAAATTAGAAAAAGTCAACTCCAAATCTAAAGCTTCTATTGTTGAAAAGAAACTTCCTAAGGCTAAAGGCATTGTGATAAAAGAAAGGACAAATCCTGATGCAACTAAAGCCAAATCACAAGTGGAGATAGATCCAAGGTCCAAGGGCAAAGAAAAAGTTGATGAACCTGTAAAGGTTTATGTGCCATTTATGGATGAAGAAATATCTGATGAAGATGCTAGTTTTACTCTGATAAAAAGGAATATTTCTCAAACAACCTCTGACATGGCTCATGTTGTTCAGGGTCAAGATATAGTAAGTTCTGATATGACAGTGAAGCAAGCAACCTCTGACATAGCTTAAGTTGGCTTGATATCAGAAGATAAGGAAAATGAAACCTCTGACATTGCTCATGTTAAACCTTCAAAGTTACTCCTACTAGGATTCACCAAAGCTAAACAGACTCAATCTTTGAAGATTGTAACAAGTGGTTTTGAAGCAAGAGTTGTTACAGGAAAAGAAGCAAGTGATAAATCTGGATTGGGTAGTGCTGATGAAAGAAGAATACAGAACACAACCAATGATCCAACTTCTTTAAGTGAACCAGGTGTTGGAGCAACTCCTGAAAAATTGAATTAGCTTGAATCTGTACAAATGGTTTACCATACATTTTTTAAAGAACACATCTTGTTATATTTTATGACAGATGGAAGGGTATATCATATTTGGCAGAATGCTATACCACTGAAGTATTTTGAGGAACTGGAATATGTTTTATTCTTACTTCAAGTGAAGAACAGATTAACAGATAGTGCTGCAAATTATTTGAAGACTCAAATTCAAAGACAGAAGAAGCTTTACTCTGTAAAGTCTGATAGCACATACTGTCCCAAGTACAGAGATCACAAAGGTGATATTTTCGAGATGAAGCCTAACTCTGCTAAGATTATAACTACTTTTCTGGGATATAAGGCTGTGGAATTCAATCTTGAGTCTGAAAAGGCATATTTGATCAGATTAGATCAGGATATAAGGAAAGCTAGAATAAATGATCTCAGGGCTGCTATCTTTCAAATTGGAGAAGATACAGTTGAATTGAAGAATGCTAAAAGGAGGTTGGTTAATGAACTGGAATATGCTGAGAGATGTTTGTTAAAGAACTATCTCAGGACAACTCCTGATATCAAAGAGATCAGTAATTGAAGACAAGTCAAAGATCTACAACTGCTAAAATTCTGATGTGTATACAGACTGAAGTTGTTATCAGACCTTGAGGATGGTAAAGCTACAAGGACTATAAGTTGTAGTTATCTAGTCAAACTTTCATGCATTTGTACTTAATGTTTTTGACATCATCAAATATCTGTTAAACTTGTATATTATGCTAATTTACAAGTTGGGGGAGATTGTTAGATATATTTGATAATGTCATGACTAATATGATTTATGTTTAGTTTTTCAGATCTTACTTAACAAAACAAATCAGTACTTATACTGAAGTTAGAACTTAAGTTGTCGGAACTTAAGTTATCAGGAGATATTTATCAGGAGATAATATCAGGACTTAAGGAGACTTTCAGATAAGGAAGGCGGCTGATTGAAAGGAAAGAAGATCAAGACAAACGCAAGAAGAGATATGCATGAAGAAGGAATTCTATGAAAAATAGAATACTTGGAAGAAAAGATAACTAGTTGTTATATTTTAGGAAGCAGAATTATATTCCATATCGATTAGAATTTATCTTATAACTGTGTAGTATATAAACACATACATAGGGTTTACACTATATGTGTTATCATAATCGAAGTTATTATTTATTGTAACCCTAGCAGCTCTCGTGATAATTTGTTCATCACTGAGAGAGTACAGTTCCATATTATAACAGAGTTTATTGTGTTAAATAAAATCTGTTTTATGTGTTCTTATATTCAATTTGATTGTGATAAACACTGTATTCAACCCCCCTTCTACAGTGTGTGAGACCTAACAGGCACTTTCAACAATACTTGGTTTGTTACTTCATATTTTTCGTCTCTATAGTTCTAGTCCGCATATCTCTATTGTTCATCTTGGGATGCCATTAGCTGGGTTCTGATAAGTTCTAGGAATTCCTTTGGTCTGTTGATTCAATTATGGTCCAAGTATCCTCCGCTTACCAACTTCTTTCCAACCTAAGAGAGAACGATCCTTTATTCTGTACAAAGCTTTGTAGCCATTCCAATGCCCACATGATAACTTGTTATTGTCGGTAATTCGATTAATGTCAATTGGTCACTTTATTTTCCTTAAAAATCTATAATATGGACTATTAGCGCATCTTCTAGTGTTTGGAATCATTCTTCAACTTATTCGTTTCCCCCTCCATCGCTCTTACTAGTGCTAGAGTTTCGTTCCTTAACGTTTGCTCAATTCGGCGCATCATCTCTATCTATTATTTTATGTAAGAAGTTCTCGTTGCATTTTCACACGCTCGTATCCTATTACATGTTTAGCATCAGATTTAATATTTCTTCCTGTAGTAACGTAAGTCACGTCGGGTCCTGTTACCGTCTTGAAGGAAGCACCATTTCAAACGCAATTGATTAATACGCTTTAAAATCGTGGAACACTCAGCTTCCTCTATCGGTCATACTTCTTTTATCATTCCTCGTAGGATATTTATAGTACTAAGATACCTTTCGGGCCGTATTCATTATTCTCGTTAGCGCATTAGACGTATTCGCGTTTATTGGGAACTGCTACTAGTGGCCTTTTAAAGGGCATGTATGATCTTCTCTGCCTTCTGTCAGCTCTAACAATGACATCCTTCATTCTTCCATGTTGTCCATCATAAGGGATATCGATGGCTATTTTTCGTATGCTCGCGTGGTAAGTATATCTGTACAAATTTTCTATCAACGATAGGCGATTCTCCTAACCGTTACAAATAAAAGGCAAGCCGATATACGTATCTTCATGGTCTGGATAGTCCTCCCATTTTACTTGTCGATTTTTAGAGCTCTAAGTCGTGCCTCTATTCGTGCTTTCTCACGAAATATCTTGGGAAATAATCCGGTTGTGAAATTAATTCTTGGGTCCTTGCGTGGCGTGATATCACAAGGTCTTTCTATCACCAATTATCTCTTCCGCGTTCATAACAATTTTATAGAGCGAAGATCTATCATTTGTGTAATAAAATAAGCGGTCTTATTTAACCCATTACTCAAAATCCTAAAATAGCACGACAACTTACTTGGTTCTTGATAATCCTCCTCCAGAATTTATTATAATAAACTCTTAATCCCATTTGGGTCATTTATAAGTCGCAGTCGCTAATTTTTTTTTTAATCCTCGCCTTTCTGTTTTCATTTTCAACCATGTCGAGTACTTACTTACCTAATCAATGACATCCCTTTTCATATTCGGTCATGACTAGTATCCTCTAAATTTTCTAGTTGTCTTTGATCCTTCCCGTTACGTAATAAAGGGTACTCTTCCCATTGTCTTACTTCAAATTCATTCGTGCGATCCTCCTCATTAGTTGTCCTGAAATTTGATATCATCAATCTATCTTTTCCTACTTAAAGTGTCGGCCATCACATTGGCCTTTCCTTGATGATAATAGATTTCTCAATCATAACTCTTGATCAATTTGACTGTAGCCTCTACCTCATGTTCAATATAAGTAAAAAAAATTTCAAACTTTTCCTCATAAGTTAAACTTTTTGTCCCTTCCAGTGCGAACCTTATCGCGATTATTCTAGATTATTATTAGAATACCTTATGTCACAGTCCTTAAATCGCATAGACATATCATTATACATCACACAAATTCATACTCGGTCTTTCCCGAATTCACTAGTACTTATCCCGATAATGTTTCACAAAAGTGTACCTCACTAATCACATTGGTATCTATATTATCGTCCTTCTATAACCATGTTAAAGATCCTTATAATAATAACTAAATATGGTATTTCCTTTTTAAAACAACTTACTCATCACGATGCTCCGATTGCACCATCTTAGCACCAAGTCTTCAATCTCATAATACAACAATTGGTTCTCAACTATACCTCTCTTTGTTCGGAAGGCAATCAGTCTTGAAACAAAATGATTCTCACGATATCGATGTAGTTTATACAATCTTAACAAGATTTCAAAATCTAATATCTGAAGAAGAAAAAAAATGAGCTCCGAATAAAAGAGTCACAACGCTCAAAAGATTTATAACTTGGAAGGAAGAATACAACAAGGATTATCCTTCCATGTTCTTAGAATTTTATATTATGATATTATAGAGAATATCCCTTGAAAACAATGATTTTTGGATTATAACATCATACGAACAATACTTGTAAGATTTCCCCATTGAAAAAATACTTTTTTTGCGAGTAATGAAAGAAATTCTGAATAACATCCTCAAAAGGTTATCCATCGAGGTTTCAAAAAGATGCTATTTTGAAATAAGGAATTTTATTCAGTGATTAACAAATAAGGAAGTATGTTTTTCTTCAATCACTTTATGATTTTAAATGGATATTCGTTATATAAATGAAAGAATAGAAATTTCATGAATGAAATATTTCATGAAATTGAATATGAATTCTCGTTTGAGTGGGCGACCTAGTTAGGTCTCAATTAAATCATTCTTTAAAAATTTCATCAACAATTAGTCTTGCATATTAAATGCATCATGTAAAAAAATGATTGGAAGTGGAACTAAAAAAATAATAACTAGTACATATAAAAAAATATTATCAACCGGCTAAGAAAATGGCCAGCTCAATTGGTTTGGCCCATAGCAACTAGCTAGGACGATTAGCTAGGCTTCCGTCGTATTAATTAAAATTTCGACTAGTTAGGACAATTAACTAGTCATTCATGAGAACATATGCAACTAAGCATATTTCATTTTGTTAAAAAAATCTCAACATCATAACCACTGAAGAAATTGGTGGCTACCCGAATGACGATTTTGAAATAAAGAATTTCCAAATTTTGGGCCGAGAAAGACAATTATAACTCTGAATCGAGTGGTCTTGGCATCGGAACAATCGATAGCCTCTCATCAAATATTTCTTTCCAATACAATGGTACACTCATAGGTGCCCTTATTCACATACTTTATCAGATTCTTAAATAGAATTGAATTCGGAATTCCAATATCAAATTGATACCCTTACTATGATTTCAAAGTTCAATATACAATTTCATCCTGATTAGAAGAAAAGGATTCCCGAGCAATTTATGGATATTAGATCATCCATGTTTTTTAACAATTTGTTAAATATTTATAATCTCAACTGAGAAGAGTAAGTATGAAAGAAGAATCAAATGAAGATATTCAGTATCAATATTCGTCGATGAATTGAGGAAAATTTATTAAAAAAATTCCTTAGATAATTGAAATAAAGTGTAAATAGCTCTGAGCCGAACAAGAAGATCATAATCTATGAATGAAAGTTCATTGATCAACTAAAAGAATTGAACAAGTCCTGATGCGGAGAAAGACTATTCAAGATGGTCACATCAGAAGTTCAAAGTAGTGAACTAAAAGAATTGCCTGATACGACTTATCAATGCAATACGAATGATCAACAATTTGGAGGGATTAGTGTGACAGTGAGTATATGCCAAAATAATTTATTGATTGTCCTAACCCTCATCATTATCCGCCCGAGGATGATCCCATCTCTTTATTTTCGTAATTCCATGTTCAACTACTGTCTCCCTCAACATCATCTTAACGTCACTTACTAACTTGACTTTCGCACACATATCCGTCATCCCGATGTTTTACCTTAAAGACCTTACTCGGGAATATTCCAAAAGCATCTATTAAGACGATAGGGGCCTGCTACGCACATCCGTTACTATTTACATGTGGCCAATTCCCTCTAGGAACAGATCAAAGAGATCTCTTAGGAATCTCAATGCAGTCCATAAGTTCAATGGCATGTGTGTGTAAGTGAACATACATTACCGTATATATTAGAGGTCTACGAGTATATATACGTAGTATCTGACATCAATTCTACCAAAGTATTCCGCTCTAGACTTATTGGTCTATCATTTTAGAAGGTTCTAAGATCGAACTATCGCTCATTATAATCTTACGCCATTCAATTGTAGACATGCCATCAACTCTCGACGCTCTTGATCTCTGAGCTAAACCATCATAACCTTACATGTTAATCACACTAATAATATCATGTAGTGTAGTCATCTTACGATAACATTTTTATATTACATTCAAATCTTCCTTAATAGAAAGATATCCTTAAGGGTATACTGGACACTATCTCTGGTGAATTCGTGATTAATACGATATTCACATCCTCATTGGTAAAATGACACCTTCAACTAGTTTGGGTCAATAACCTCAACCGTATATTAATAATTATACTTCTTGGTTCTCATATGTGATGCCCCCCATGGGCAACCTATAAAGAACTAGGAGTAACAAGGCTCGTGTTGTCCAAATGAACATTTGGTGTTGATAATACCGTCTTTACCCTAAATGACCTGGAGACTTGGCTCTGAGTTCTACATCCATATCATTGCCAAATCATATATGATTCTAATTTTTCTTCTCATCATTCTGATAATCTCCAATGGTCCTATTAGTCATTCTTTAATACTTTAAATATACACTTATCCTAACCTACACATTGGGGCTATATCCGGTAGTCCAATGATGAACTCTATATGACCTCTTACGTAATCTCGCCTCTAGACAGACTCCTAACACTCTCATCTCTGAGTACTCTAACTTAATGCTCTAATGCCATTTCTGTAACGCCCCCAAATTCGGGGTCAGGAATCTGGGTCGTCACGCCATCCTTCACTCATGTGTAACCTGTATTGATTCAATAATCCAACAGACGCCAATCTCATGCACACACACACACACAAGTTATAGCCTTAGAAATGATGTACAAAATGTAATCTTCTTTTATTACACTTAAATGTACTTTACAGAATCTTAAACAATTATTCGTAACCTCTACATGAAGTTACAATAATTAATACTAACATCTTATACCTATCTGGATACTCTGGTCCACCTGAGACAAAGCTGTAAGGGATTCTCCCCACGATTTCAAGTGACTAAGTCCCACGCGGGCATATTGGTAATCTGTTGTGTTGTGACATTTAAAAGAAAGCAAGAGTGAACAATAATGCTCAGCCATAATAATCAATAGTATGAAAAGACTGTTAAAGGATATATTAATCCGTACAAGGATACATATTTATTCAAAGTAGTTTTCTTGGTGATACACACCTCTTTTCAAAACAATTCTTTGATTGACTTATTAGTATGCAAATACCTTAATGATAAACCCAACACCTAGGCTTGGGTTACGGTATTGCATCTCAATTCCAATTAGAAGAATATATAACATTCACTGGAGCCACCGCATACGATGATCAATTATAATGCGGAAAATAGTAACCTTTTCTACTAGTAGAAGGATGACACCTTTGTATTCCGGTTATCATCCTTGCCGCATACGGGCTATGTGTCATCATTTCGGGTATACACACACTTCGCAGGTCCTTAGGTACATATAGTACCGTCTCCTACGGTACCATCAGTGTACCCAATATATGAAGTACTTGGATCCTACCCCTCCAATGTCCTTTAGGAAATCCTATCATATAATTGGAATCATCGAACTATATCGAAGTTCCCCAAGTATTTTGCTTGTTGATAGGTACAACTTGTCTCATATGTATATATATATATATATATATATACTTCCGAGAATTTTCGGAGGAAGTACCAAGGATGTGAGTTGACCGTTGTCAACAAATAAATAAATGAAGGGGAGTTTCTTTTGGAACTATATTCAAAATATTTAAGATATGTCGAGATAATATTCTTTGATGATCTGAAAGTATTAGTATGATTTTCTGAAACTCAGAAATATTTTAAAATAGGTTTTATGATTTTTAAATGATATTAAATCATTTAATAAATATTGAATAATTAAATAATAATTATTAAATAATTAAACCTCGAATAGTTCTTCTTTAAAAGAATATTTGAAATAATATTCCTCAACTAATTTATGTTTAAGTAATTATATTAATCTTTAATATATATAAAATAATTGGTTTTAAAATAAAATAAACGTTGGAGAATACTTCTCCCTTTTTAAATGAATATCTGAAATAATATTCATTGCTCGGGTAATTAAATAGAGTTGAGGGTATACAATTTTTAGAAATCAGTTTTAAATTAAATTCGGGGTACTTTAATATTTCGCAAAAGGACATCGAGTCCCTTGGAATAAAATAGTTACGGACTTTTAATTATCCCAAAACATCTCCGGGATAATTCCGGGGTTTATACTTTATAAAAACTGACCGACTCTCGGTCTTATAACTTATACATCACGCTCTACTGTAGCATTAATATTCTTAAATAAAATACCTCCGGAATACTTCCGGGTTTTCATCAAATTATACTGACCGATCCTCGGTCTAAAATATACTCTTCATATATACAACGCTACTCTCTAGCGTTATCGATTGAAATTCGGTAATCTTCATATACCAAAATCATTTATATATTGTACGATATTATATATCAAAATTTGTAAAATATCAATACAATATCATGTATATATCACAATTATTTTAAAAACAAGCACAACACAATAATTTTAAAGAGGTAAGGTTTGAGAACTTGCTTGGAGTCCAAGATACGTTTTCTGACTTGCTCTCGTTCCGAGTTTTTTAATCAATAAATATCATAATCTTAATCAGTATTCCTAATCCCATCACCGACTTATATTTCTAATAAGTTCAATACTTCATAATTTTCAATATCCGACCGACTCGAAATAAGTATCAATCCTTGGTCGAAATGGACGGTCAAAGTGGTCTTCTAAAGTTGACTTTACCGAATGTTACTATTACGTGACTTGCACTCTAAAATTTTTAATAGATTGTAAAATTAATATTTTAATACAAAACCACCTCGAGGAGCTTCTTGAGTGCTTTTAATATTTATCACAAATGTTTCATTTTGATAAAGTGAATTTAACTAGGTGAAAAGCATTTCAAAAGTTCGGTCAGGTACGGAGTTTTACTATTCAAACCGCTTTCACTAAAACATTGATATCTCTCAAACCGTTAACTCAATTGATGCACCGTTTTTGCGTGCGCGATCTAGAAGAAATTTAGAACACATAATTTGAAAATGGTTTTCTGGTAACAGGGGTGAAAATCCCGATGTGGCAGTTTCCTAACAGGGTTTGTTTTTGACGTTCTTACTTCCCGCGACCTTGGCTCCGACATTTTTATAAAATTGAAAAATAAACATTTTTAATAAGGTCCCTCTAACCCACTCAATCTAGTCACCTTACAATCGGAAGATTGATAGCACTTTTTGGTGCTTATAAGGCTGGACAAGACTTCGAACAAAAGATGACTTTCGACAGCATGCATGAGTTCAATCTAAGTCGGATGAAACAAAAAACGGCTTTATACGAAAAAGTCTTTATTATTCTAAAAGCATAAGTAGTAAACATTTTAAACTAAATTGCGTTAAAATCACCCGCAACCATCCATGGACCTTGTATATCTTAAGACAGTAATGGAAGTTTTTCCCAAAGAAGCCGTTGAATGGAGCACTTTGCATAAAGAACGGTAAGCCTTACCCGATCAGAATTAAGGAAGCCGTCTCGGACTGCGTTCCGGAAAAAGTAGCCTACTTGAGTTGAGGGGCGGGCACTCCTGTCTTTCAACCCCACTATACTATTCATAAAAATAAAGCTTCCATTCCTACGGACACCGAAACTTGGCTTGGGATCGTCGATCTCTTCCTTAAAGATTGGGATGAGTCGATGTCGGTCGATGGTGTGAAAACACTTCCTGATGTCGAATTCCAAAAACCAGCGAGAGGGTCCCCACTCTCCTTTCCGTTGACTTCGACCTTTAGCGATTCGCCCCTGAACCTAGAAAAACCCTATGATGCCTTCAATTTCAGAAAAGAAGTTTTCTTAGACTACGGCTTAGAGAATCCCGATCATGGTCTTACCAACCTGAAACAATTTCATCAAATTCTAAGAGACTTTCTTTTTAACCTCGTTAGCTCAGCGGTAGATTTGTTGAATAATAGCAGCCGGTTGAGATATTTCGTTTTCGAATTTCCTGCTATTGCGTTCCTTTCATCGAAAGCCTGAGAGAAGCGGGAAGGGAGACAAAGGAAATTCAAAAACTCCCTTCTTTCTGTCGAACTAAACTCCGAGAAAAGAGTAGTATGAAGCAGGAAAGTCTGCGCATTTATCGAACAAAGAAGACGACTATAGGATCGAATTCGCTTTCTCCGTGGTGAACTGGTCATCCCATACCTTCTGCCTGTCTCATATGTGTGGAACCAGGTCTTTTTCGGTTCCAGCCTCCCCCTCGAATACATAGGGTAGGTAGGGCTGGGTGATAAACAGGGAATTTTTAGAAGTTAATAAACTCTATTTATTACTCTCTGTAAAAATTTCATGATTTTTAAATATTTTTAAGTCGATCATTTATATTTACAAAGTTCGTAATTTGTAGCAGTTTTGTCGCGTAAATCCCTTTTACTAAAACGGTCATAACTTTTGATCCGTAAATCAGAATCAATTGATTCAAGCGCCTAAACAATCCTTATAACATTTTATATCATAATAAAGTATTAATTTTCAAGAAACTAGAGTTTATACATTTGGGAACTTCTGCAGAAATTTAAGTTGAGTTTTGTTCGTAACGAGATTACGATTACGATTCGAGTTTCGTTTACGTCTTAAATCATTATACCACCATCAACAATAATAAAATCATCATCTCAACACTAACTCATCTCAAGAAAATCATGTTCTTGAGGAAAAAATTATCAACCTTAAAATTAATTAACTAAACATCAAGATAATATCAAATAAATCATCAAAACCATACTTATATGCAAGATCCTTACTTTTCTTGAAACTTAAAACTTAAACAAAGTTTGGATGAAGGTTTATACCTTTCTTGGTATCTTGGGAGGTCCTATTATTTATGGTTAAACTTTGATAGGGATTGGTTATGCTTAAGGATCCTAAATCATGCCATAAAAATCAAGAAAACAAAAAGAGATTTTCGGAGTTACTATTCACCACCAATTTTGAGCAAGGATTTGACTATGTTATTATAATTCAATGGCCATGAAATTTTGAATGTACCTTTTAAATGGTATTAGGAAGCTTTGGTTAAATTTGGTGATTTTTAAATGAGTAGATCATGATATATGAATTTTTCTTTCCATGGTATTCTTGGAAATCAGCATTGAGTTTTTGGAGAGAGAGAGACAGTTTGTTGCTTCTTGAATGCTTCTCTTGGAAGATTGTATTATATGACTTGTATGTATTCTAGTATATATCCTAGGACTAGAAAATGTTGGCATATCTTAGGACATATCTTGCTAGCTTCCTAGGTTTATAAGCTAACTATCTAGTTTTAGGTTTTAGCTTTACTATTCCTAGCTTTAGGTTATCATGCTTCCTAGTTTAGGTTACTATTTGGTAACCTAGCCATGGTTAGTTTCTTACCATGGTTAGGTAGTTTAGTTAGTTTGGTTCGATACGTTTATTTATTCATGTACGCGTTTGCTCGGCCGCTTATTCGTTTTTGTATTAAATTCTCGTAAACGATTCACGGTGTAAATCATTTCTTATACGTTCTTTATGTTTTGAAGTATCGTTTTGGAATTGAATTTGTAGGATTTTAAATTTATAATTAAATTGGGATTCTCGTAGTCCTTGATGGTTCATAGATACGGTCATTTTTCAAAGTTCATTTTCTTCGAAAACTAATAGCGTTTACATACACTCATTTGGTACATATAATCACAATATCAACTCGTAATCTTAAATTAAAAACTCGTATATGGTGTGGTTGCAAAAGTTTTTATTAAACCGCAAGGTTTCTATTCATAAAGGTCTTTTACCGATGTCAAAAATTTGGGTTCTTACACTATATGCTACGTGCTATCTGATTGATGTATTATATGCCTATGTGGTTATTGTTTGACTGTTTTAGTCATAACTTTCAATTAGTAAGTCAGATATGGGTAAAACGAAGGGTAGATAAGAGCTTGTAACGTCTATTGATGATTAAAATAATATGAGATTGAGTATTGATAGATACTCATGATACCAAACAGATAAAATCAAGGCATAGGAAAGACGAGCAAGTGATCAGTAAATAGAACTGAAACGTAGAAAAAGAAGGCAAGTGATCGATGAATAGAAGCAAGGCATAGAAAAAGAAGGAAAATGATTGATAAGTAGAACTGTTAGATGAGTACAAGTTATGCTGGAAATCATCTGTGATAAGGCAAGTACTTCTGAACTTTTCTTGAGATAAATTGCAAATATTTTTGAACTTTCTCATAACATGTT
The DNA here is from genome assembly GCF_009905375.1 of Apium graveolens. Classification (NCBI taxonomy): domain Eukaryota; kingdom Viridiplantae; phylum Streptophyta; class Magnoliopsida; order Apiales; family Apiaceae; genus Apium; species Apium graveolens. Next base: position 48,564,267 of record NC_133656.1, read on the forward strand.
GCTAGTATTCAAAATAAGTCCTGTTTTATATTGCAAGCGCTTTCAACTATTCAACCTTGAACCATGATAATATCATTAAACTTGAGTTGTACGCCTTATTTCTTGTAAACCACCGACGGTTGATTTCCCAGATATTAAACCATACAAATACAATACTACTCCAAAAATATAAACACACCATAAACCAAATACTGAAACAGAATTACTTGAGCATACAGAAACTTATATACCCTATAATACCCTTTAATATCAAAGATCTATACCCTGTATTTTTATTGAATCATTGCTCATTAGATACCTGATTCTTTAACAGGCTTGGAGCCGTTTTTCATATATAAACCTTGATATGCCCCGGAGATACTTATGAAATGTCTTATGCTCCAAGATAAATGCTTTATCAATGTTAATTATGATTCTGTTTTATTGGATTACAACGGTTATCATATTGAATCATTTTAGAATTGGATGGTTTTATAAATGGGGACCAAATTCGTGGTCAGACCAGATTCGTGGTCATATTAGGCCAATGTGTTCCTTGAATCCAGTATAAAGAGCAGAGTGGTGTGCCTTGCTCGGGGTTAGTGCGTGACTGATCAGCAAAACCGTGGTTTTAAAAAATGAAAAGTGAATATCCAATTGTAACATTGCTTATCCAGAAACTTGATTCTTTTGAATCATTTTAATTGGTCATTGTTTAACCTTAGTTATTGCTATTATGACTTGCTGAGCTAGTTAGCTCACTCTTGCAAACCTTTTTATGTTTTCAACAGTTGGAAAGGAAATTGTCGGTAACGAGGATTCCCAGTCTAGTGTGCGAGCTAGGATTCCAGGTTAAGTTGGATCGAGCTAGCGGAGCTTTATATTGTATATGAGTTATGCAAGATTGTAAGAATGATATCATTATCAGTTGTAAGTTGAACTAGGTGGGATTTGGTACGATATAATAAAAGTTAAGGTTGTGGCTTGCTTTCATATTTTAACTTGTTGCGATCCATGGTTATGGTAAGTAGGGTCTTTACATATATTACTTTCATAAACAGGTTTATATATTGGCGGTGTGTGTGTGTTGTGAACCCCAAACTTCTGACCCGGGTTTGGAAGGCATCACAGGTTTGGTATTAGAGCTACATGTTATAAGTCACTGAAACAAGCCTAGATTGTCAGGAATGGATATAGGGTTAGGATTATGATTAAGAAATAGAAAGATATGACATCGAGAGGTTGAGTGCGACTGTATAATAGTTTTTGGTAGGATTCTTGATGAGATTCGAGATTCTTATCTAGCGACGCGATTTTCAGATAGCAGCAATGGCAGATTCTTTTATCCCGGGATCGTCTGATCATTCGGAGCCTTCAGTCGGAGGACCATCATCTGATTCACGCCATGCTCTTCCACCGGTGTTAGCCATATTACCTTCTGTTGCGATGATTGCACCTTTTCAAAGCTATTATTCCATCCCCTGATATGAGACTACCTATTCAAGGATCCCCTACATGCTGATTCTGGTTCTACCGGAGATTCAGCTATGAGTGCATCTTTTTAGTTTACCCTACACCTTATTTTATACTATCAGTTTAAAACCCATCTTATGGAGCAACAACACCTACGAGGATGGATTCGAGAGCTACAGTATATGATGAGTATATGAGATATTAAGAAAGGTGAGAAGAAACCTAGAGAGAGGATTCATGTGTTCCGAAGGATAGCTGCTACCAGGTTATATGGAGCTACTAGTAAGTATGCCATCTATGATTATCTTGTGGAGTGAACTAGATGGATTTTAAAGGAGTTTGAGAAGATTGGAGATCAAGAGTTTTCTTGGAATTAGATGATGGTGTTATGACCAAACGTAATACGTATAGTAGTAATTTGATGTGATATTAACCGAGTTTGTTTTATAAAATAGATTTGATGATTATTGGATATAACTGTTATACTTAGTAATCGTAAGAGATGATGATGATAGTGTTACCATTATGGAAGACTAGAAGTGAAGTTACGAATACGATAAGATGCAACGGTAACTGAAGTTTTTATCAACTAATGAAGACAAAATGGACCTAATAAGGGGTATAGGATATATGAAAATGAATGGGCTCTTATCTGATTATTTCCCTAATTTGATACTTTGTAGTGGTTGAGAAGGACAACAACCAACTCATATAGTAATGGCGACCAGGTGCATGATTTTTAAAATTTTAAACCAGTTTTCAAAAGAGATTTTCTTAACAATTTTTTTTCTAAAAAGTCCTTTAAACTAAACAAGTTTTAAAACTTGGTTGTCCAACTACTACTTGAGTTTTTTGTTTGTTATAAGATTCAAATTATCCAGAAGAATACTAGTTCTAGAAGTTAGTATGGTTCATTTAGAAGGCCAAGTAGACCCGCTATTACAAAGAAGTTTTGATTGTTCTCAATAGAGGAATGCAAATTTTATTTGATAATGTTAATAACAGACTCAGCGTGCGAAGACACTATTTAATTCCTGAGACGATTAGAGTTTAAAGAGTTTGTTGATTGAAAAGAAGCCCGAATATGATGAAAAAATATTGAGAAAATTTCCCCACTTTTCTAAAGGAATAATATTATTAGCAAAAGAATCGATATGTTGGATGATCAGTATCGTAAGCGAAATTTGAAGTTATGATTGTAAATATCGTAAGAATGCAAACAAGGTCAATTTATAAAAATATTGAATATGGAAGCGCGACGCTAAACATACAAGACCTAATAAATAGGAATTTATTCTAATGATCGATTTAAGAAGGTATTTCAGAGAACTTTCTGAACTTAATGTGTGACTCAGAATGGGATCCGTTGATCGAACAAGTGCTGAAGATGTACATAAGTGAAATGTGAATGACGACCAATGATATTATTATTTTCTATAATATTATTGTGTATAATCTTCTGATTCCTGAATAAAGTATGAACTTTCTTCATCATAAGTCCTATGAGGTGATAAGGAAAAGAAAATTGTTGAATCCCTTTCAAATCATTCCTCCTCTAAAATATTTTTTTCTGATTGAGACAAGCAGTGCTATGGTGTGACTCTTTGTCGGAATAATGAAGAGTCTGGTGGGACGCCACCTAATCATGTTCTGTATGCCATATAGTATGAAAGACTAGCCATCTTGACTATAAATATGGCTGTCTCACTCATATCTAAATCATCATTCATTCTTTCTTCTTCAATTATAATTTATTGATTTATGGATCCTTCCGATTGTTTCCTTGCACTGTTATTCTTTACAAAAGGTTTCCAATCAGAATCATATACACAAATTCCCTTATTGTGTAAGATCTATTTTTTGAGTGTTTTAAAAGAAAGTGAAATGATCCTGTGTAGCAGATGGAGTTACATGTTGAGTATGGATAATTGCAAGCCAATAAATGGTGGATATTTATGTGCAAAGAAAAATCATTATGCCAGTAATGTGGTTGTTATGAAGACATCAAATCAAAACTGTAAATCTGTATACATGATACATTTCAAGTCTGAGATTTTGGCATAAATTGGAGTAGTTAGTGAACCATATAAGGTAAACTAACCATAAAAATAAGATAGTAAAGCTGCATATACCGGATAAGGCAAATGATTGATGGGATAACTGAAGCGAATGAAGAAATTCTTGATAATAACCAGACAATCGATTGATACATTATGAAGATGAAACATACCTCAATCATGTGGGAGATATTTATCATGAAGGTTCACGATCGAAGAAATTCTAGTTACAAATAAACTTTGAGTATGTTCTTCAAGGAATGGTTGGGCTTTCCCACTCAAATAAGTGAGTTATGGTAAATTTGATGCTCATAATTGAGCCAGTGAAGAAGGTTCAGTATGGAAAGACATAAGTGGAAATGAAGATATGGTGATTCAACTGCGAAATTTTTTAAGAAGTAATGCTTTAAAACCAATGGAATTCTTTCACAAGAATATGATAATGTTGGTTGAGATCATGTGTTGGTTATCAGAAGTTGAACAAGTTAATTAGTAAGAACAAGTGTATATTTTCAAGGATAGATGAATTGTCAATCAGAGAGCTTGAATTGAAACATGGTGTAGAAGAATTATAGAATAATTTGTAATTGTATTCATTAGTGATATTCTGTTATAATCAGAAGAAACGAGAAAAGGTATAGTATAATAAGAAATGGTTCGCTGTAATCTTAAGTTGAACTAAAAATATGGGTTGTAATGGTTAGTATTATATGTGGTGGTAATATGGTGAGTTTAGAAGGTGGAAGTTGATTAGTATACTTGTGGGTTGATTGTTGGTTGTTTGATTGATTGTTGGTGTTAGCTTGAGTCCGACTGGTAGTCAATGATATAAAGGAGATGCTACCCAAATTTTCGAAAAATACCCTACTTTTAAAGATGGGAAGTATACTTCCGTGTGTTATTGATATTCCCGTTGATACTCCAAATAATTATGATCTCGGTTCTTGAAAGAGGTTTTTACAGTCAATCCGACTAAATATAATTGGTCTTTGATTTCATTTAGCTAGTAATCATTTGGTGCAATTGATCAATTAAGTGAGTTAATTGGTTAATTTTACCAATTAATGGTCAGTTAGATGGAAATCGATTCTAATTAGATTAGGTCAAATTTTGATGTAATTTTTAAATCCGAAATCAAAGCAATGAGGAATTTGGGGAAAGTAAGGACACCAGTAGAATTCAGAAATTGCTGTAAGTGTGTGAGGCTTTACTTGGATGAATATGCCCTTTGTAATGGACAAGAGAAATAAAAAGTTATTTGTATGGATAAGTGAGAAGAATGTTTTCAAGAACTAGAGATTTAAGATAGAGCAAAGAGAAGGAAGGAAGGAAAAGAATAAGGAAGGTGAAATAAAGAAGAAATTAGTAACTACACCAATATGAATTTTATTAGACAATCAAAGATATTTTATCATCTGTAATAAGGTTTTATTAAAGGACTTGAAGGTATACCAATATAGAACGACGATGTAATGAGAATTACCTCAAAATACTGGAAAACTCGCCACTATAAATATCCGATGTATGGTAGAAATTAATAATGATAGTAATGTATATGTGTTAAGTGCCATTTATGACACTTATTTATGCTCTAATAAGCTTTGAGTTGGTGTATTTGTACTCAAGTTATTTGTGTTTTAACATGTTTTCAAGTGTTTTTGCATTTCAGGCTTTACTTCGTGAATCAGGTGAATTAGCATTGTTTTGATGCTAATATGGTGTTTAGGATGTGCTGGAATAAGAGATTGAAAGATTGGCTCAAAGCTGCAAGGAATAAAGAAAAAGAAAAAATAATTTTTGGTAGAAGGCAGGCGCGCCCACGCTGGTGTTGCGCGCGGCCGCGCCGGGTGTACAGGAAGTCAGTTAGTCTTCGTATTTTCATATAAAGACTACGTTTGCTATATCATATTTTCATTGGAACCCACATTGGCAATGAGTTCGATTATAGGCTAATCGTTATCGTGGGGTTCTAGCGGATTTATTTATGGATTTCTTTAGTTAAATTGTTTGATACCTTAGTATGTGGTGATTGTATGATATCCTAGTTATGGTTGTACGTATTCATCTTGTGAGCGTCGCGAACTTATAAGATAGTGTGTTAATTCTTAATGAAGCAAAAGTGAAATTAAGGATTTAGTGCCCGCAAGGGTTGGCTCAGTTGGTTAAAGAGAGGAAAACTAACCTCTTGGTCACAGGTTCGAATCCCACGGGAGGAGAATTTATGATTATGCCTCCTGAGCCAGAGCCTGTCGCTTAAATGCGATTTACCTTGGTTCACGTGGTTTGCAGGCTATTACGTGAACCCGTAGGGTTTACCCAGTGCGCACCCGAAGGGTAGCGGCTGCGGGTTACCTACGATAAAAAAAAAATTAAGGATTTAGAACTTGCCATGCTAGCATAGGTTCATGTATTGTTATGCATGATTCGTAGGTAATTGTAACCATCTTACTTGCCCTATGTAATCAAGATAGATAACTTGTGCTTAAACCGTTATATTATCAAATTCTATAGATATATAGGGTCTCAATTTGTGCCTATTCAGCTTCTATCTCTTTTGTGGATGTCTGGTAGAATGGTACTCGTGCAACGAAAGTTGGTGTTTATCAGTTTCGTGTTGTCTGATTAGTGTCATCACCATTGCATGCTAAGGTTAAGAATAATAAGGCTATGGAATGAAGTACTTAATGAAGTTAGAATCCCATGTCTGTCATATATATTAATTCAGTCTATCTTATTCTCGTAGTTTTAATAATTAGTTTAATTCTTAGTTATAAAAAACCTCACTTTGTTATCGTCTTAGCATTGAATAATAACCATACATTGTCGCTTAAGTGCATGAGTTGAATAGTTAACCAATATAGTCTCTGTGGGATCGAATCTGATTTATATCTTATACTACTTGCGAACTCGTATACTTGCGTGTATTATTAGCGCGTGTTTAGCGACTAACAAGTTTTTGGCGCCACTGCCGGGGACTCCAGTGTTAATTATTAAGTTTATGTGATTTCCATCAGTGGTCGTTAAAGTTCATTGACTCGGAAATTGTTACTTAATTGTTTCCTTGTTTTATTTCAGGTGATCTAGCGAGGGTATATGCATACGCGTTCGCGTACTTTTAAGAGAACACTGGATAAAGCCGAGGAAGAACATGTGGTAGTTCGTAGGGAAGTTTTTGAGGAAGAAAAGAAGGTAGAAAAAGAAGAGAAAGTTGAAGAGCCAATTGTAGTAGCTATGGGTGATCAAGCAGAAAATTCGAAGGCTTTGATGGACTATTCTAAGCCTAAGATTAATGACATTCAGTCTAGCATCATTCGACCAGCTATTAGGGCTAACACTTTTGAGATCAAGTCAAGCACGATCCAGATGATACAGAACTTAGTTCAGTTTGGGGGTTCTCCTACTGAAGACCCCAACATGCACATCAGGGATTTCATCGAGATCTGTGACACTTTCAAGTTCAATGATGTGACTGAAGATGCTATCAAGGTACGTCTCTTTCCATTCTCTTTGAGGGGCAAGGCAAAGTGGTGGTTACACTCTCTACCAGCAGGATCTATCACCACTTGGGAAGATCTCGCTCAAAAGTTTCTCACTAAATTCTTCCCCATGGCGAAGACTTCCGCAATCAGGAATGCTCTTACTCAGTTTGCTCAACAAACTGGAGAATCTCCGTGTCAGGCTTGGGATCAATATAAGGAAATGCTAAGGAAGTGCCCACACCATGGCATGCCTGATTGGATGATTATCAACTGTTTCTATAATGGATTGAGTCCTACTTCTAGACCCATGCTTGATGCAGCATCAGGAGGAGCCTTGTGGGCTAAGAGCTATGATGAAGCTTATGAACTTATTGAACTGATGGCTGCCAATGAGTACCAGAATCTTTCCTAGAGACTGACTCAGGGAAAAGTAGCAGGAATTCTAGAGTTGGACGCAGCAACTGCTATTGCTGCCCAACTTAAGGCTTTGACAATGAAGGTGGACACTTTGGCTAATTATGGAGTTAATCAAATCACTTGTGTCTATGAGCTTTGTAGTGGTGCCCATGAGACTGATCAGTGTGCAATTTCTAGTGAATCAACTCAGTTCGTGAGAAACTTCCAGCGATCGCAACAACCTGTGCCAGCCACCTATTATCGCAACAACCGCAATCATCCAAATTTCAGCTGGAGCAATGCTCAGAATGCGGTTCAACAGCCTTGTCAGCAGTATCCAGCCAAACAGTACAACCCCCTGGTTTTCAGCAACCACAGTATGCACCGAAACAACAACTCCAGTTGCAAAAAGCTAATGAAAAATCTGAATTAGAGGAGTTGAAGCTTATGTGCAAGAGCCAAGCTATTTCAATCAAGACCTTGGAAAATCAAATTGGGAAAATTGCCAATGCCTTGCTAAATCATCAACCTGGTACATTTCCTAGTGACACTGAAGTGCCAGAAAAGAGGGAAGCTAAGGAGCATGTTAAGGCGATCACTTTGAGGTCTGGGAAGGTTGGGAATCCCGAACAAACTCAAGAGTTGACTGAAGAAGCTGGGGTTGAGAAAAAAGCAAAGCAGCAGGATGAAGAAGTGGAAGCAAGGAAGACTACTGTTGAGCACACTCTGCCTGAGGGTAATACAGGGGAGAAACAGATCTATCCTTCACCGCCTTTTCCGAAGAGGCTGCAGAAGAAAAAGCTGGACAAGCAATTCGAGAAGTTTCTGGAGGTGTTCAAGAAACTTCATATCAACATACCTTTCGCGGAGGCTCTCGAGCTGATTCCTAGTTATGCAAAGTTTATGAAAAGTATTCTATCTCGGAAGGTGAAGCTAGATGATCTAGAGACTGTCGCTCTTACGGAGGAATGCAGTGCTGTGCTGCAGCAGAAGTTCTATTACATATCCGAGAGGTATTATGGAGGATGTCTTGGTCAAGGTGGATAAACTCATCTTCCCTGCTGATTTCGTCATTCTTGATTTCGAGGAGGATAAGAAGATTCCCATAATCTTGGGAAGGCCTTTCTTGGCAACTGGCCGAACCTTGATTGAAGTACAGAAGGGTGAGCTTACAATGCGAGTGTTGGATCAGGATACGACTTTCAATGTGTTCAATGCTATGAAATTTCCTACTGATAATAAGGAGTGCCTAAAAGTCGAGTTGGTCGATTCGGTGGTCACATCGAAACTTGATCGAATGCTAAGGTCTGATGCCTTAGAAAAAGCCTTATTGGGAAATTCAGACAGTGAAGATGACGAAGGTGATGAGCAATTGCAATACTTGAATGCTTTTCCCTGGAAGAGGAAGATCGATATGCCTTTTGAATCTCTTGGAATGGAAGAATTGAGCAAAGCTTTTAAGCGCCTCAAGCCTTATATTGAGGAAGCTTCTACTCTTGAGCTTAAGCCTTTACCTGAACATTTGAGGTATGCTTTTTAGGTAGAGATGCACAAAAGGCCCACCAGACCGGGCTTTGACCGGGCCTTAAAAAGCCCGGGCTTTGACCGAGCCGGGCTTTTCGGGCTTTGACTTTGCCGGGCCGGGCCGGGCTTTCCGAAAATATCAGAGCCCGGTTTGGGCCCTTGAGGCGGGCCTAACCGGGCTTTTTTCGGGTCAGATCGGGCCGGGCTTTTTCTAATTTAAATTGGATCGAGTTTTATTAGAGATTCTGAAGACGACATATGTTAGCAACTAGATCATCGTAAAAATGTATTAGTTTACATGGGATATTTTATGAAAATATTACTTTGTTGAAAATATTTAAGTTTGGCAAAAAATAAACATGTGTATAGAATAATATGTTTTATCATTATTATCCAAATATATATAATGTATTTACTATATCTTCTTTCATTATTTATGCAATGAAGTATATAAATAATATTATTAATCACAAATATGTAAATATATATGTGTTTAAAGTATTATTTATATTTATAGTAAATGTGAATTCATAAATATATAAGAAAATATATTAGAATAATCAGATTTTAATCAGGCTTTTTCGGGTTTTTAATCTGGCCGGGCTGGGCCGAAGCCCGAGCTTTTAACCGGGCCGGGCCGGGCCGGGCTTTGCCTAAAAATATAGGGCCCGTCAAGGCCCTAAACCCGGGCCGGGACCGGGCTGGGCTTTGACCAGGCCGAGCTTGACCGAGCTTTGACCGGATCGGGCCGGGCCAGATTTTCGGGCCCGGGCTTTTTGTACATCTCTATTTTTAGGTGATGCATCTACTCTGCCTGTTATTATTGCATTTGACCTTTTAGGTAGCAATGAGGAAAAGCTTTTGAGAATTCTGAGAGAGTTCAAATCGGCAATTAGATGGACTATAGCAGATATCAATGGAATTAGCCCTTCTTATTGCATGCATAAAATTTTGCTAGAAGAAGGTATCAAGCCTACAGTCGAGCAGGAAAAAAGACTTAATCCAATCATGAAGGAAGTAGTGAAGAAGGAAATTCTGAAGTGGCTAGATGCAGGGATCATTTATCCTATCTCTAACAGTTCATGGGTAAGCCCGGTTCAATGTGTGCAAAAGAAAGGTGGCATTACTGTGGTAGCAGATGAGAAGAATGAGCTTATTCCCACACGGACAGTCACGGGGTGGAGAGTTTTTATGGACTACAGGAAGCTAAACAAGGCCACTAGGAAGGATCACTTTCCTTTGTCCTTCATTAATCAGATGCTTGACAGGTTGGCTGGTCATGAGTACTATTGTCTTCTGGATGGTTATTCGGGTTACAATCAGATTTGTATCGCTCCAGTGATTAAGATAAAACTACCTTCACTTGTCCATTCGGTACGTTAGCCTTTAGACGATTTTCTTTTGGTCTGTGTGGTGCACCAGCCACATTTCAGAGATGTATGATGGCCATCTTTTCTGACATGATTGGCCAGAATGTGGAGGTGTTCATGGATGACTTCTCAGTTTTGGCGATTTTTTTGATGAATGCTTGCAAAATCTTGGACACGTTCTCAAGAGGTGCGTTAAGACCAATCTTGTTCTCAATTGGGAGAAATGTCACTTTATGGTACATCAAGGCATAATTCTCGAGCACAAGGTTTCTAATAAGGGTTTAGAGGTGGACAAGTCCAAGGTGGGGGTCATTGAGAATCTTCCCCCACCTATTTCTGTCAAGGGAATTCGCAGTTTTCTTGGTCACGCGGGTCTCTACAGGCATTTCATCAAAGACTTCTCAAAAATTTCAAAGCCATTGTGCAGTTTACTAGAGGAAGATGTCCCTTTCAAGTTTGATGACGAGTGCCTCACGGCTTTTGAGATATTCAAGAAGAGTCTAATCTCGGCACCGGTCATAACTACACCTGATTGGAATGAACCTTTTGAGATGATATGTGATGCAAGTGACTATGCAGTAGGAGCAATTCTTGGGCAGAGGAAGAACAATATATTTAATGTAGTCTACTACGCAAGTAAGACTTTAAATGGTGCTCAACTGAATTACACTACTACGGAAAAAGAAATTTTGGCTATTGTCGATTTTGATCTTATCTACTTGGGACTAAGGTGACAGTTTTCACTGATCATGCCGCCATTTGATATCTCGTCTCAAAGAAGGACTCGAAGCCTAGATTAATTAGATGAGTTCTTTTGCTCCAAGAATTTCAACTAGAGATCAAGGACATAAAATGAACTGAAAATCAAGTCACTGATCATCTCTCACGTTTAGAGAATCCTAATGCTACTTCATTGGATAAGACCTTGATAAATGAGTCTTTTCCCGATGAACAGCTGTTTGGAGTGCAAGAAGAAGAGCCGTGGTTTGCAGACATTGTGAACTACCTTGTGAGTAGCATCATGCCTCCCGACTTATCTTATGCTCAAAGGAAGAAGTTTCTCAATGAAGTGAAGTGTTATATGTGGGATGAGCCGTTTCTTTTTCGCCAAGGAGCTGACCAAATTATCAGGAGATGTATTCCTTACATTGAAACGAGGGGGGGGGGGATCTTGCGAGATTTCCACTCAACGGCTTATGGAGGACATTATGGTGGAGAAAAGACAGCAGCTCATGTTCTTCAAGCAGGTTTCTTTTGGCCAACGTTGTTTAAAGATACTCATCAGTTCATTTTAAAATGTGATCGATGTCAACGTGTGGGTAATATGTCTAAAAAGGATGAGATGCCTCTTAATGTGCTTCTCGAGGTTGAGGTCTTCGATGTTTGGGGAATTCACTTCATGGGGCCATTTGTCTCATCTTGCAATAATCAGTATATCTTGTTAGCGGTTGATTACGTGTCAAAATGGGTTGAAGTTAAGGCATTGCCAACGAACGATGTGAAAGTCATGCTTAATTTTCTTCATAAGCAGATATTCACAAGGTTTGGGACTCCAAGAGTCATAATCAGTGATGAGGGGTCGCATTTTTGCAACCGCAAGTTCGCTGCCATGATGAAGAGGTATAATGTGAATCATCGCATTGCTACGGCTTATCATCCTCAGATAAATGGTCAAGCTGAGGTATCTAACAGAGAGATAAAGCACATTTTGGAGAAAGTGGTATGTCCATCAAGGAAGGATTGGTCTTTGAAGCTTGATGAAGCTGTTTGGGCGTATAGAACAACATATAAGACTCCATTGGGAATGTCGTCATTTCAGTTGGTTTATGGTAAGGGGTGTCATTTATCGGTGGAGCTCGAGCATAAAGCTTATTAGGATTTGAAGAAATTGAATCTGGACTTGGATGCGGCTGGGAAGAAAAGGATGGTTCAATTAAATGAACTTGACGAATTTCAACTTTAAGCTTATGAGAACAACAAAATGTACAAGGAGAAAGTCAAGATGTGGCACGATCGGGGTCTAGTGCTCAAGAAATTTGTGCCAGGGCAACAAGTTCTTTTATTCAACTTTCGTCTCCATCTTTTTCCTGGAAAGTTGAAGTCAAGATGGTCAGGGCCCATCATAATCAAAACTGTGTTTCCACATGGAGCGGTGGAAAATTTTGAGAATGATCCGGGCCAAGTATTCAAGGTAAATGGTCAATGGTTGAAGCATTATTATGGTGACACGGCAAACCGTGAGGTGGTTAGTGCCGTTTTATTGTCCACTTGATCTCGAGATTCTACGTCGAGCTAGCGACGTAAAAGAAGCGCTTCTTGGGAGGCAACCCAAGTATGTTGTACATTAGTAGGTAGAGGAAGGAAGAAGAAAATAGAAAAACACAAAAAAAATCAGAAAAAGAAAAAAATTCGGGGCCAAGTATAGAAGTTGGGCACGCCCGCGCTGGTCAAGCGCGCGGCCGCGCCGATTTTCAAGTAAATAAGCGTGCCCGCGTTGTCCTAGTGCACGGCCGTGCCGGTTTTCCAGAACGTGAGCACGCCCGCGCTGTCCTAGCGCGCGGCCGCGCCGAGTCCCTGTTCAGAAAAAAATAGCAGTTTATTAAGAGAAAATCGGGATTTTAATTCCAAAATCAATTCTAACCCGATTTTTACTCTTCCACATCCCATAATTCCCTCTCCTAATCAATTCCATTATTCCCACGATTCCCATAATCAATTCCCACTTCTATTCCTTATCATATTCACACCCCTCCACCTATAAATACATACAGTTGCATACATCTTCTCCACCAATTCACAAACTCTCAAACACATATTCTCTCTAAACACTGAAGCTTTTATTATCTTTTTGTCAATCCCGATGGCACCTGAAAGACATAGAACCCAGGTTCTGTACTCATGAGGCTGATGAGGAGTATACGAGGCTTCTCTCAAAGCCTATTGCTAAGGAAAGAGGATTTCTGCCATCAGGAAAAGATGGTAAGCTGTTGGAGATGATTTTGGAGATGGGTTGGGTTCCTTTTTATGAGGCTCCCGCTGCTGTGTCCATGAGTGTTGTGCGGGAAATCTACGCCAACGCTAAGGCGGAGAAGAATGGTTTTCCAGTGGTGAGGGGGAGGACTGTTGAGTACAGTGCTGAGGCTATCAGGACGGTGATTGAGCAGCCTACGAGGAAGGTGGGCCAGGATACTTGGAACGATAAGACTCCCGAGGACTTTGATTTGGATCTAATCGTTGCTACTCTCTGTGTGCCTGAGACTCATTGGAAGTTCAAGAGGGGCACGACTGATTACTCTACGTTCCCTGCTTTATGCATGAACAGGTATGCACGGGCTTGGAACTCATTTATTTGTGCTAACATCATGCCATCTTCGCATGTGCATGAGATTATGGAGGAGCGTGATCGTCTGCTTTGGGGTATTCTGTAGGGTGATTACATTTATTTGGGGATGGTGATATATCAGGGGATCCTGAGGTTTTTGAGAGGAGGTACTACTGGGGCGATTTCGTATGCGTCAATTGTGATGAAGTTGTGCGTGGCAGTTGGTGTTCATTAGCCCGCATATGAGCAACTTTAGATTCCCAGTGCTCCTATTGACAGTTCTATGCTGCACAACATGGTCGAGTGGTTTGGAGGGAAGCCCGGTCCAAAGGGGCTTGGTTATTCATATGATCATCTACCAGGAGGACGTCCAGCCCCTCAGTCATATGCCGGTGGTACACAGTAGGCTAGCAAGGCGGCTTGGAGAGCCGAGTTGGGAGAGGAAGTCGGTCCGTCGCAGTAGCAGTAGCAGGAGACAGCAGGAGCAGAGATGGGAGCTGGTTTGAGTTCGATGCAGTTTAGGCGTCTTGCGAGGAAGATGGATGCAATGCACGATATCCATAGTCATTTTGCACGCGATCTCACCCAGGCACTTAGGACTGCATTTAGAGCCACCGGAGTTGACATTTAGTGGCCAGTATTTGGTGAAGATTCTGTGTATCCACCTCCGGACAAACCTGGCACTCCACCCTTTGAGGGTGAGGATTCTGATTCGCAGTAGTTATGCCTGATTCCTTACTATTACCTTCACTAAGGACAGTGAATATTTTAAGTTTGAGGGTAGTAGTTTAAGGAATATATTTGTGTGAGTCTCATATAGTTGCATATTCATGATAGTTTTATTTCATATAGTTTGCATATTTCATATAGTTTGCATATATTTTGCCATGTAGTTTTTTTTTAATTTTTGGTAGTTTTTATGATAGTTTGTTCTTGTAGTTTCATGTAGTTGCATTATATTATGATTCCCTTAGATAATTTTTCCGATTAATTGGTGATATTGATGCTAGTGTAGTGATGTCGTATTTAGTGATGTTGAGTCTTATTGGATTGATTTGCATGCTAGAGACATTTGTATTTCACTAAGTCTTATAGATTGCTATAGTTCGAGATCATGATCATGATTTATTGGTTTGTCGAGGTTTAATCGCTTGTTTATATTTAGAATTTAGGGTATTCTCTTAATAATAAAGACATGGATATTTAGAAATTGGATTTCATTGCTAGTTGTGTGGCTAGGTGTCAAATGGCTAGTAGCCGTCTCATATTTTTATGAGTAGTCTAGGGTTGAATGAGATGGAGCGAAACGCACTCATTCAGAAATTGAAAAAAAGAAATACAAAAAAGAGAGAAAAATACAGAAAAAGAAAAAAAAAGAATAAGTGTTATGTATAATTGATCACGAGTGGGCTCTTTAGTACTCGAGTTATTAAGTTCTTAGGGGACTTTGTGCCTAGTGACCTAAGGCTTCTACAGCCTGGGATCCGCTAACCTAACGCTCGCTACATGGGTACTATTGTATAAGTCTTTTGTGGACCTCACTCATTGCACGGTTAAATAAGCATATTTGTGTTGTTTTGTTGTGAATAAAAGCATGAATCCATGTTAACTCCGATATAAAAATTGAAGTGTTATAAGTTATTTTAAGTCTAGCTTCTATTCTATTTATAAACTTGCGATTGTTTTGATAAGTAGTGAGTTATGGTTGTCGATCTAGTTGCGATAGTATATCTGTAAGCATTTGCACACACGTACGTCTCTGATGTGTAGATTGATTTGTGAGATTTGATAGATCTTTATGCGAATAATTGCATTTGCTAAGGTGTTGCTGGTTGATTGGTTTAGTTATTCGTTGGGAATCGCTGCATTCATATTAGTTGCATTCATGCATTTTTATTTATTGTTCTTTGAGTCTGTTTATGCTTGAGGACAAGCATCGATTCAAGTTTGGGGGTGTGTTAAGTGCCATTTATGACACTTATTTATGCTCTAATAAGCTTTGAGTTGGTGTATTTGTACTCAAGTTATTTGTGTTTTAACGTGTTTTCAAGTGTTTTTGTATTTCAGGCTTTACTTCGTGAATCAGGTGAATTAGCATTGTTTTGATGCTAATATGGTGTATAGGATGTGCTATAATAAAAGATTGAAAGATTGGCTCAAAGCTGCAAGGAATAAAGAAGAAGAAAAAATAATTTTTGGAAGAAGGCAGGCGCGCCCGCGCTGGTATTGCGCGCGGCCGCGCCGGGAGAACTGGAAGTCAGCACGGCCGCGCGCGCGCTGGTTAAGCGCGCGACCGCGCTGGGTCGGGATAAACAAATCCTGATTCTTTTATAATTTGAATTGCTGGACTCCTGGGATGTATGGCTTGCTATATAAACATAACTTAGGTCATTTTTTAAGAGATATTCAGAGATATCAAGACATCAAGCAAGGAGAAGACGACAAGAGACCTTTTGGGCACAATTCATCAAAGGCCAAGATGATCTAGTTTATTCTTGTGAATCTTTGTTTTGAGTTGTAATTTGGATGCTTGCTTCTTGTTTTGCTGAACCTATATTCTTGAGTGTATTTTGGTTTATTTATTCGTATAAAGACTACGTTTGCTATATCATGTTTTCATTGGAACCCACGTTGGCGATGAGTTCGATTATGGGCTAATCGTTATCGTGGGGTTCTAGCGGATTTATTTATGGATTTATTTAGTTAAATTGTTTGATACCTTAGTATGTGGTGAATGTATGATATCCTAGTTATGGTTGTGCGTATTCGTCTTGTGAGCGTCGCGAACTTATAAGATAGTGTGTTAATTCTTAAGATATTGTTATGCATGATTCGTAGGTAATTTTAACCATCTTACTTGCCCTATGTAATCAAGATAGATAACTTGTACTTAAACCGTTATGTTGTCAAATTCTATAGACATATAGGGTCTCAATAGAATTGGTTCCTATTCAGCTTCTATCTCTTTTGTGGATGTCTGGTAAAATGGTACTCGTGCAACGAAAGTTGGCGTTTATCATTTTCGTGTTTTCTGATTAGTGTCATCACCATTGCATGCTAAGATTAAGAACAATAAGGCTATTGAATGAAGTACTTAATGAAGTTAGAATCCCATATATATCATATATATTAACTCAGTCTATTTTATTCTCGTAGTTTTAATAATTAGTTTAATTCTTAGTTATAAACAACCTCACTTTGTTATCGTCTTTGCATTGAATAATAACCATACATTGTTGCTTAAGTGCATGAGTTGAATAGTTAACCAATACAGTCTCTGTGGGATCGAATCTGATTTATATCTTATACTACTTGCGAACTCGTATACTTGCGTGTATTATTAGCGCGTGTTTAGCGACATAATATGAATTGAAAGATTTCGATCCAGAGTTGGCCATAAGAATGTTTTATTTGATGAAGAACCGAATGGTACTATTGGAAGACTCACTTATGTTAAGAAGAAATAATGAACTATGAGAATGAAGAACATAAATAGGAAAGAAAGTGGAATCAAAAGGATGATAAAGAAACAATATAATATGCCATGATATAGGTAAGATATGGGTATTATGAGGGACAGAAGTAAAGTGAAGAATTGATGAAACATTTGTAAATTGATATAGGGAATGCATCCCATGAGTTTAATTAAGTACCGAGGGCTAAAAGCAAATATCTAGTGACCAGGCATGAAGAGAAATGCGGGAAAGCATTAATTAAATCATTGCTGATAGGTTATCCCAAACCTAGTCATTCTCTTTTAGTAATAAACAGTTTATCCAATAAGTGGGTTAGTTGCTGCTTGAAGAAATGGTGGTACATCATCAGATCCAAGAATTGATTGTAAATGATCAATAGTATTTGATTGGAGATTTGACATAAATATATAGAATACGATGAATCATGTCGAACCAGAATAGTATATACCACTCCTAGATGAACGAACATTAAGTAAGACATAACTAAAAGATAGGAATTTGGCTAAATATCGATAACTCAAGGGATTCAAATTACTCCGAGAATATGATACAAGACATAGATGTCAAAGAAGACTTTTTGATAATATAGTATAAAGAAAGAATAAACGTTATATGTTACTAGACGTCAAGGAAGAGCATTACAGTCAGTTTTGTATGAGAACTTCCTAGAACCCAAAATAAATGATAATATGGGTTAGAATATGCGGGTGATACCTCCAGGTTAGTATATTTTCTTCTAAATAGTAAGAGATTTTCGCTCGGCAGATATACTCGATTGTGATTCAAGGAAATTAAGGTATGATGATAAGTTTGTGCGTCAATCATATCCAATCGAGATTTTCTCGTTAATTCTTAATTTTGGAGTAATTTCGAGAACGTTAGAAATCGAATACGCCATGGTTTTGGTATATTATTCGCAGATGGATAAGAAGATTAAAGGAACAATTAAAGAGCCTCGAAGGCGATTGAAAGCGATTACAAACTAGGTTAATTGAACAAAGAAACATGTGGTAATGAGGTTCAACAACCAGTAACTATTGGAAACGTTCATGAGCACGAATTACTAGGAAAAGAGAATTAATATGCATTATGCTGGTCCTTTTGAGATAGTAAAATAGGCAGGATAATTGTAAGTGAGTTGGCTTCACCACCATACGTATAGCAGGCTCATAAGGTGTTTATATGTGTATACTCAGGAAGAGTAATTTAGCTCCATTATAAAATGGAGACTTGAGTTGAGTTATATGAGCAACTAATAGAATATGATGTCAGTAAGAGGCTGTTGAGTAATGATTGATTTTGCAAGTTAAAGTTTATGAAAAGTTGTAAGGTTGAAGGATCAACCTGAGAAAATGAAAATGAGTTACTTGAATGTATCATTATCTGATCCTTAGTGTGATTCTGAGGACAAAATCCTTTTAAGGGGGAAAGGATGTAATATCCGGGACATAGCATGTAATTATTTTTATCAATAAATGATTATTATATCATTATTATGTGAATTTTGGTGAATTATTTGATGATGGATAATAATATTTGGATGTTTATATATGATAAAATGTGAGTATGTTAATTTTATTATATCAAAAGTACAGATAATTGTGATATTTTTCTGGAAATTTTTGGACTGTTATATGATTTTATAATGATTTATGAATTTATTAGTTATTTTCTGAATAATAATAATATTGTTTTATTAAACCGGGAATCGTCCAACTTCAACCGTTTTTTCATTTTTACAACCCGAAACTCTTCGGAAAACTCCTTCCTAACCCAACCTGATTATTCCGGACATTTTCCGTATTTTGACTTTTTCGATCCGGATTACGGTTTGACTCGTACGCGTCCCGGCGCAAAATTTTCGAGACGATAATCATTTCGATAGATCAATAAAACCCGTATTCTAGAGAGACTGGATATTATTACATTATTTTCTTATAACATGTTTTATAAAAAGCTCAGTTGTGATAATTATCCAATACGGGTACCAAATCGGATAATTTTTGTAGTTACTTAGCGGCTAGGTAACTTATTTTTCGATCCAATACGATCCAACGCGTAGTAATATTCCATAAATATAAATAGTCTATTTCTTATTTTATTTTATTTGTATAATCATAATTGATCAGTAAAATATAGAATTATAGAGAAAACCCCGTAAAATCATTGCGTTCTTGTGAATCAAACCCAAAAACGAAGAAATCAAGGTTTTGATCTTATTTATTTGTTTTATTTCGAATTAATTAATAATTAAAATAGGATATTTTGATGTTGATGTTGGTTATATGATTTAATGCTTGAATCATGTAGATAATTTTATCCTGATCAGTTTGGTATATTATACGACTGATTTGGAGTTCAATAACATGTTCAAATTGCTGTTTGATTCTCGAATTAAAGAACTAGGATTTATAGCTATGAATATTTTCAATTGAAAATTAGGCGTTTCTTTGTTAGGGGTTATTAGATGAAATTGATTGCACAGACTGGTAGATCGTCCAAAGATGTTTCGATTGATGTATAGATGGTGAACAAATGATTCCGGGTAGGCCTCGATCGGAAAATTCGACCCAACCGGCGGCGAGTTTTCCACTCCTTTTTCCGGCTGACTCGTTGATTTCCTGGTGATTTCGTTTCCATAATCACGTTCCCAGAGCAAAGCAGAATAATTACTAATGTTTTGGGACGTTTCTGGACAGAAATAAGGTTGCCGGAAAAGCTCATGGCCGGCGTCCATGGCTTCCCGACAAACAGGGGGACGACTGTAAAATTACAGTTTAGCCCCCGAATTTTTGCAAAGTTTGCATATTTAATACTCCTGTTTTAAAAATTTTCAAAAATCAGATTCCTGTTTTATTATTTTCAGAAATTGTATTTTCTTTCTATAATATTTTCAGAAATTGATTATTTATTATTTTAAAAATTCCAAAATTCATTATTTCTTTTCTGAAAATTATTTTTAAATTAAAACATAAATCTTAATTATTTAATTATTTAATTTTAGTTGATAATTAATTATTTAATTAGTCAATTAATTTTAATATTAGTTGATTAACTAATTTAATTAGTTATTAATTAATTTTAATTGATTATTTAATTAGATTTAATTATATATTTGGATTTAAAAATTCTAAAAAATAATTTCGAGCTTTAAAATATTATCTAAAATTATTTTTAAGACTCGATAACTATTATTAAATCATTTTGAACTCAGATTCGGATGTTGAAACCCTGATATTTAATTATAAAATGATTCGAAGACCCGTTTTAGTTCTGAAAAATATTCAAAAATTCGTATTAAATACCTGGAAAATCATTTTAACCTCCAATCTTCTTTGAAAAATTATTTTGATCGAATATCTTGCGTGCTATGTGCTACATGCTATCTGATTGATGTGTTATATGCATATGTGTTTATTGTTTGACTGTTTTAGTCATAACTTTCAATCCGTAAGTCGGATTTGGGTAAAACATGTTATTGTTTGTGCCATAGAGACAACACTATGATTTTTTTAGTTTAAGACATTAGGATTACTAATGTTTATGTTCTATCGATTATTCTTTTTATAATTTATTAATTCTTAATTTACTGTGATATAAATGTTAGATTAATAAATGTCCTTGGAATATGATATGCAATTCTATATCTCTTAGTACGTGACTTAGAAATGAGATTATGAGAATATTATCAATATTCCTAAAGGTCCCTAGTCGAGTATTATTATTAAGGGACAATAATAATGCATTAAGACTAGTGTGTTTGTTGACTGATGATCACATCTCATTGATCATAGGTATAGTGATAATAAAGTCAAAGACACAGGTAGATGTATATGTACATGGTGCTGGACAGACCTGATGTGAGATTCTACATGTCTGTTGTGTCATAAGTAATTCTCACAGTGATAATGATATAATATATCGTTAAAGGGATTATATTACATTGTACATTATTCATGAAAGGTTTAATCGATCACCGATTCAATTATTATTACTTGGGTAGCAATGATGTATTGCTAGATGCCGCTCATTATTTATAATTTTAAATTAGATTTAAAATTCGCTGCCAACGTAATAATAACCTATAGGGTCACACACAAAGAATGCTTGAAGGATTATTTCATTTAAATTGGATTTAAATTAAATTAAAGTAATTTGAATTATTTATAATATTAATTAAGTTTGACTTAATTAATTAGATAAATATTGATATTCGAATTTACTAATATTAATTATGAAATTCATTTGTTAAATAATTAAGTGTGACTTAATTATTATATAAATAGGAATTTTGAGTTAATAATAATAACTAATTAGTTAAGAGTTATAATTCTTTTTCTACTCTCTATATAATATCTCTTATGTGGCTGATTTTGTAAGAATGACTTTTACTAAAACCCTAGCCACCAAGAGAGAAGATGGAGAGAGCAAGAAGAAACGGGTTGTGCTAGTACACATCCAATCCTTGTTCAAGCATTCGTGTGGATACTGATAAAGCGTAGATCGCGAGAGCGGGATGCGTGGTGATTGAATAAGCTTTGGATCTTCATTAGTCAACCAATTCGTAAAGCTTCTTAAGGTAAAAAATATGATCTACAAATTAAATATATGTTTTTAGCATGGATCCTGCGGCGGGTTTCGAAAATTCTGATTTTTTACATTTTTAATTACTGTTTTCGTTGCGTTTATGTGCTCGAAACCCAACAAAACAAAGGGTAGATAAGAGCTTGTAACGTCTATATGACGATTAAAATAATATGAGATTGAGTATTGATAGATACTCGTGATACCAAATAGAGAAAAGCAAGGCATAGGAAAGAAGAGCAAGTGATCAGTAAATAGAACTGAAGCGTAGAAAAAGAAGGCAAGTGATCGATGAATAGAAGCAAGTCATAGAAAAAGAAGGAAAGTGATTGATAAGTAGAACCGTTAGACGAGTACAAGTAATGTTGAAAATCATCTGTGATAAGGCAAGTACTTCTGAACATTTCTTGAGAAAATTGCAAATATTTCTGAACTTTCTCAAAATATGTTGCTAGTATTCAAAATAAGTCCTATTTTATATTGCAAGCGCTTAAAACTATTCAACCTTGAACCCTGATCATATAATTTTACTTGAGTTGTAAGCCTTATTTCTTGTCAACCACCGACAGTTGATTTCCCATATATTAAACCATAAATATACAAAACTACTCCACAAATATATACACACCATAAACCAAATACTGAAACAGAATTACTTGAGCATACAGAAATTTATATACCCTATAATACCCTTTAACATCAAAGTTCTATACCCTGTATTATCATTGAACCATTGCTCATCAGATACCTGATTCTTCAACAGGCTTGAAGTTGTTCTTAATATATAAACCTTGATATATCCTGGTGATACTTATGAAATGTCTTATGCTCTAAGATAAATGCTTTATCAATGTTAATTATGATTCTGTTTTATTGGATTACAATGGCTACCATATTGAATCATTTTAGACTTGGATGGTTTTACAAATGGGGACCAGATTTGTGGTCATACCAGATTCGTGGTCATATTAGGCCAATGCGTGCCTTGGATCCGGTATAAAGAGCAAAGCGGTGTGCCTTGCTCGGGATTAGTGCGTGACTGATCAGCAGCCTAACCTTGGTTTTTAAAAATGAAAAGTGAATATCCAATTCTAATCATTGCTTATCCAGAAACTTGATTCTTATGGATCATTTTAATTGGTCATTGTTTAACCTCAGTTATTGCTATTATGACTTGCTGAGCTAGTTAGCTCACTCTTGCAAACCTTTTTATATTTTCTACAGTTGAAAAGGAATTTGTCGATAATAAGGATTCCCAATCTAGTGTGCGAGCTAGGATTCCAGGTTAAGTTGGATCGAGCTAGCGGAGCTTTATATTATAGATGAATTATGCAAGATTGTAAGAGTGATATCATTATCAGTTGTAAGTTGAACTAGTTGGGATTTGGTACGATGTAATAAAAGTTAAGGTTGTGGCTTACTTTCATACTTTAACCTGTTGCGATCCATGGTTATGGTAAATAGGATCTTTACATATATTACTTTCATAAACAGGTTTATATATTGGCTGTGTGTGTGTTGTGAACCCCAAACTTCTGACCCGGATTTAGAGGGCGTCATAATAACAAATGTGTTGTTATAGCCTTTTTTTGACCTATAGCAACACCAAATAGGATCTATAGAGACACAATTTTGATGTTACAAGAAGCAATCTTTGGTGTAGTGTATTGTATTACTTGAGTCTGTAAAAATATTGAAGATCAGACTGAAGTATTTTTCTGTGAACAGTCTTAAGCCTAAGAATAAACTCTGGAAAAAGATCAACAAGATCATGCCTCAGAGAAAAGGTGAAGAAGCTTGAAGTTGAATAAATCCGTTTTAGGAAAAATGTTCTAAGTTAAGATATCTACAAGTCACATATCAAGTCATATAGAGAACTCATTCGAGAACTCTTGAATGACTTATCGAGAAGTCCAAAATGGCTTATCGAGAAGTCCTAGAGATATCGATAAGTTAAATGAAGATATGAAGATTGGAGATATCGACAAGTCAATTTCTTATTAGAGATCTCAGAGATATTGATAAGTCAAAATGCATATAGAGATCTCAGAGATATTGACAAGTCATTTATGCATATAGAGAACTCAGAGATATCGACAAGTCAAAATGAAGATATGAAGATTGGAGATATCGATAAGTCAATTTCTCATTGGAGATCTCAGAGATATCGACAAGTCAAAATGCATATAGAGATCTCAGAAATATCGACAAGTCATTTCTACATGCAGAGTTTTGGAGACCTCGACAAGCGAAGTTCACTTATAGAGAACTCAGAGACCTCGACAAGTCAAAGACACTTATAGAGAACTAAGAGATCTCGATAAGCCATTATACTTATCGAGTGTCAGTTCTCTATACAACAAACTGTAGATCTCGATATAAACCTCAAGTACAAAATGCAGAAGAGTTAAAGATTCAAGATTATCAATCAACAAACGATTTAATCACTTAGATTGAAAAGTCTACAAAAGCAGCTTGAAGAGTGCAAGATCAAGGGCCAAGATTAACTGTCAAAGGAAGGTCACAGACCTACAAGATTTTCAAGGATTCACTAAGCCAAAAATGGAAAGCATTAGAGAGAACTTAAAGTGGGGTTTAGTACATCTTATTGCATGCCGTGTAAACCAGTATTTACTAATCTATAAAGTAAACACTGGTCCTTTATTTTAAAAAGTAATAGACATATCTAAATTTTCTTGTACTGTCTCAAGATAGAAGCTGAGTTCTTTACTTACAAAGAACCTAAGATTTGTACCAAGACATAACTTGATTTTAATACAAAATTAAGTGAGTTTTAAAATATTGTGTTTGTTGTTTTATTTCTGCTAACATAATATCATTGCATATCTTATCTGCTTTGTTCACCATCCATAAAAGTTTGAAAAAGGCTAAAGATATCTAAAATACATTCACCCCCATGTGTTGTATTCACTATCTAACAAGTGGTATCAGAGCAAAATCTGAAAGTAAACAGATCAAGGTCTTGGAAGAATGAATACACAAAATGTAATATCCGGGAAAATTATATGAATATTATATATTAAATGAATAAATATTACGTGTTTATATAAGTTAAAATATTCATTTCCATGTTATTACGTGTTTTAAATGCTATTTGTGTTCCCGTGCGAACCAGAAAATCTTTTCGATTGATTAATATGTGTTTAAACTATAAATATATGAATCGATCTGCAATCGGGATGTGTGTTTATTAGCGTCTTTATCAAGGTACTTCTTTTATTTCATTTTATGTGTGTTTAATTATATTTTTATGTATTTTCGGGGTTTTCTGTTAATTTAATAATCGTTGCGGTTTCTCAAAAACCAATGGACCGGGACCCCACCGGAACGTCAAAGCCCACAAAATTCGTGTTGTTATTTTTATAAAATTATATGTATTTCAAATACCCAATATTTTTGTATTTTCGAATTATTCGCAATTTTTGGGAAATTTTGACATAAAATTTGTATTTTAGTACTTTTAAAATTATTCCCCGTAATTATTATTTTGGGGCTTAATTATTTTAATTAAAGGATAAAAACACCCTTAATTAATTTTTGGGGGTACAATTTTCTGTAAATATAAATAGTTGCATAAAATTTTATTTTATTCATTATTTCATTAAAAATTTAGAGAATTAAAAGAGAAAAGCAAGAACAAAATTTGGGGGTGTAATCTCCTCTCAATTAGGGCTGTCAATGGATCGGATCTGGATCGGATTGGCCTTGATCCATATTCTGATCCATTTAATTTTACCGGATACGGATCCGGATCGGATTTTAGTCGGATTTTTCACAGCCCGATCCATATCCGGATCCGTTAGGATCACGGATAACGGATCGGAGCTCCGATCCATTTATATTTAAAAAATTAATTCTAATCATATTTAATTATATTTAAGCAGCAATTTAATAATGGTAAGCATAAAAAACATTAACTTTAGTAGCTTGATTTATTCACTGTATTCATTCAGAAGTTTGGTAAATCAATTATATGCACTTCAACCGGATGTTACAGGCCTAATTGAGCTTTTATGATATAGAAACAAAACACTGCAGGATATGAATGACATTTAAGGAACACTTACAGAAGCTCATAACACATGTTAACGAATTTTTTTAAAAAAACTGCATCACATATTTTATATTTGATTTATAATTTATTATAGATAATATTATATATATAATAAATATTCGGATCAGATCATTAACGGATCGGACCGGCCTAAATCCATATCCATTACTTATCGGATCGGATTGCTATTGGATCAGAATTTTTTCGGATCGGATTTTTAGTTTAATGATCCATATCCGCTCCGTTAGCCTTCGGATCGGATCGGATCGGACCGGATTTCCGATCTATTGACAGCCCTACTCTCAATCATAGATCCATTGATTCCCAAAGGATTACAACACCGTTCCTGAGGCTCTAGTAACCGATTGAAAGCTCTTTTCGTACTCTTTCTTTTGATACAACAATCATCTTCTAAGGTGAATTAAGTTTTTAATTCAATTTTTCATATATTATGAACATGAATTAGGATTCCGATTTTTATGAATAGAATTACAAGATGGATTAGAGTCGATTGGTGTGATTATTCTGCTTGTTTCAGTTTAGGTTCGACGAAGTCGAGTATATGGGTTTTGGTTAATTTTATTTTTGAAGTTTACAGACTGTTCTTGTTTTGGTTATTGATTTGGATGGCAGAAACGGAATATAACCGTTTTTATCTTCATTTCCATTAAATGTTAATTTTGGTTAAGAAAGGACTATTATCGGAATTTGTCCGAAAAGAACTCGACCTTGCCGGAGTTTATGGCTTATCTAATCGGAATCAACGAGGGAAACCTCGATTGTTATTGCTATGGATTCAGTCTTGTTATTGTGATTGTGTCGAGTTGATTTGGACTGAGGAACAATAAAATCGAGTCATTTTGATGTTTTTGGGCAGGATTTGGACTCGCCGGAAGTCGGCGAGACTCGCCGGTTTCTGGGTTTGTCCCCAGATTCCGGCTGAGTTCGTTAGAACTCTGGTTGTGTTCTTCAATTCCCCACCGTTTGATCCGACTACTCCCTCCCCTGTTCCCACAAACCTGTTTCTGTGAATTCTTTTTATTTTTTTAATTAAAAATTCATTTTTTTGGTTTTAAAAATCATTTAGTTTAATTTCAAAAATTATTTACTTATTATTTCAAATTCTGAAAAAAAATTATGTTCTTATTTGTTTTAAATTTTAATTAATTATTTATTTCCTTTATTATTTTCAAAAATCCATAATTGTTTTAATTGATTATTTATAGATTTAATTAATTGGTTAATTCATTTAATCAATTAATTTTATTTATGAATAGTTAAATAAAATACAATTATTTATAATTAATTCAAATAAATCCTTTAAAAAATTGTTTTTAAGCTTTTAAAAATTATATTTTGATATAAAAAATCAATTAATATTATTATTAATTGATTTATTCCAATATAAATCTTATTTTATTCGTAATAAATAAACCGTTCGTCCGTTTAATACGAAACAAACGCGTATAGACTCAGAAAAATATTACGCTTTCAATAAAAATAATTTTGAGGCCTAATTTCTTTTGTAATGCAATGCCATTTGATTGGTGAGTCATTTTGAGTCGGTATCTAATCGATAAACACTGTTATTGACCTGATTTCAATTATGAACGTACTGAGACATATCTTATGACGATCTGACTTATATGTTACATGAAATATGTGATTACGTGATACATGAATAACATTAATACGTGTTACGTGATATGCATGCCTGTTTATAGTTTTAGAATGCCATGATTAGTTATAAACGATCGGGTAGATGTCAAGACGTATAGTTACGTCGATTGAGTTTGGTTCTGTCAATTAAGTTAGACTTTTTATTTATAGAATCAGATAGCAAGGAGTGTAGTCAAGGGTTAAACGGAGTCAGTAGCTAGCAGTCGTAAGCTAGAGTTATAGTAAGGAGTCATCGAACATACCAGGCAAGTTTTCTCCCCTATTCTAAATTCAGAATAGCTTATTGTTTACATATTCAAAATATTAGAACTGTATATAAATACTCTGATAGCCCATCGAATACCAATACTCCTATGTTTATTAAAATTCTTTTATTCTAGCAATCATTCTGCTAGAACCAATCTTTTGATTCGATAGATAGTGAATAACTATACTATCCAGATATACTCTATACAGTGAAACTTTGAGTTGAGATTAGAGAATAACTAATTGTTCTAGTTATTTCGCCATCAGTTGTTGAGATAACTTCGGACCATGTGAAATGGGGAGTTGAATGGATAAGGATGTCATTGATACGACTCCTTTAATCAAAATTGTTTTATAAATTGGTTATTGGTTAGCGTAAGAGGCCGAGGCACCGGTCCATGTGAGCTATTATATGAAAGTGTAATATCTTGCTAGGCGAGTATATGCCCTTTTATGGATATCCAATAGGTACGGTATGACTGTGGGATATCGATACCTATATTTACGGTATAGCTGCGGGATACCGGTGCTATTTCATGACTGAATCATCAGGAACATCATAGTGCATAATTGAGTTTTTTTAAATATCGCTTAAACTTTAAAGTTTATACCAACTTCTAATTTTACTCAGATATTGTTATTGTTGTTCACTTATAAACTTTATACCACTTGCTGGGCATCTCTTTGCTCATACTTGTTTATTATTCTAATCTTTCAGTTAAGCCAGAGCAGGCTTGAGTTCCAGGTTTGATAAGAAGTCAAGTGCTTGTAAATAGTTTGGTGTGTTTTCCAGGTAGACAGTTTGGGATGCTTGAATAGTCTAAAGGTTTGTAATAAAATTTGAATAAGTTATAAAACTAATTAGACTTATGGTTTGTAATAACATTTGGTTTTTTTAGTATCTGTTTCATACTATAACATGTGATCGATCCAGTTGTATGCAAGGGGTCATATCTATTATATTATTCCGCTGTGTTTATTTTATTAGAAAGTGACCCCCAAATCTAGACCCCGGGTTTGGAGGGCGTCACACAAAAGATAAGTAGTATAAAATTACCAGCCTTTGATAAAATCAACTATACATTATGAAAGAAAAAGATGATGCTATTTCTAAGGATGACCAACCCCTTGTACATCCATATTGTGAAGAATGGACCTTTTACTCCTATAGAAAGGATTGAAGAGTCTATAGATCATTATGGTCCTACAGATCCTTCAAAATACACAGATATTGAGAAAGAAAAAGTCTCTCTTGATAGTGGCCTACAATTAATTCTGATAGAGTCACTTGACAATGTTACATACAAAAATATTGTCAACTGTGACACAGCCAAGCAAATCTGGGAGAAGATTGAGATACTGTGTGAAGGTACATAGGAAGTTAGGTCAAATTAAAGGAGAATACCGGTGTTTCAGTATGAGAGTTTTATGGTAAAACCAAAGGAGAGTGTCACTGATGTATTTGAAAGATTCAATAAGCTGATTAATGGCTTACAGCTTCATGACAAGTACTATGAGGTTGAGGAGGTTAACTTGAAGTTTTTGCTCACCCTTCCTGGCCATCTTGAATAGAAAATATCAGCCATAAGAGAAGGAAGAGACTTGAGCAGGATAACACCGGAGGTCTTATATGGGATTTTGAAAACATATGAACTGGAAATGATTCAAAAAAATCCTTAAGAACTGGTCAAGGGCACATTATTGATGGAACAAGTGCACTAGTTGTTAATGACAACAAGTCATCTGATGATGAACTAGAGATCCGAATTCCAGCTGTCTTAAGTATTGAGCAAAAGAACAAGAAACCAATGAAGCAAGTTATTATGGAACTTGAAGAAGATGAGTTCTATACAATGGGTAAACTGGATGAGTTAGATCAATCCATGGCTTATCTGGCCAGGAAATTCTCTAATATTAGAGTGAAAAAGCCAAAGTTCTTCAAGAGTAAAAGACATACATTTAACAGGGACAACAGATGGGAAGAAAAGGGATAATACACTCCTGATGTAAAAAGTGGCTACTGAAAGGAATATATCCTAAGTCCAATCATGTATTAGGATTTAGGAATAACTTTTTATGTAATCTGTTTTGATTTCATTGATATTAATAAAAGACTTGTTTTGTTTTTTTATTACGGGCTCTATCTATTTAAGTGTTTAAATAAGATATACCATAATTTAGAGTAAAGCTTTTTATGGATTATGATGAGATCATAATAGTGAGACCTAAAAGATGATAACTCTAAACTTAAATAGTTCCTGATCATAGGATTACTAACTGGTAATTAATAATCCGCAAAGATCGGTACATACTATGCTTGCTTCATTATGAAGGATGTCTGTTCTCATAGACATTTGTGTGGTGACACTATAGCTAGTATGTAGGTGCTTATTATAGAATAAGTTCACTGAACATGACTCGCACAGCTGAACAACTGATGGAGTTCACTCACGTGTCAGCAGTTTTTCACATAGTGATAGTTGTACAAGTATCCTTAGACTTGAGGTCATCATAGTCATCTTGTGTACACTGAACTATGCTTTGGTTTAGTTCTTAGTCTCCAGGGACAATTATTAGGGCTCTACTGGGTATAGGAATTTGTACACGAAGATAGTGTATGATCAATAAAGGATCTACCCCTTCCAGTGAAGGAAGCGAATGTTCAAGGCTGATCCACTTATG
Source organism: Apium graveolens (assembly GCF_009905375.1). Lineage (NCBI taxonomy): Eukaryota > Viridiplantae > Streptophyta > Magnoliopsida > Apiales > Apiaceae > Apium > Apium graveolens. The sequence continues at coordinate 48,594,610 of NC_133656.1, forward strand.
CTAGTTCAGGATTCTCTGGCCAGAGTGAATGAAATTAGAAAGGAGTTTCTAATTTGCATAGAACTAAGCATAGTAAATGGTAAGCAAGTGATTAAATTAGATAGGCTTGACACAAGCTCCATGCCTTATATTTAATCAGGACATTGTAGGGTAGAAGGAGTTTATTGTACGGTAACTATTCACTGAATAGGTTCTTGGTATTCTAAGCAGTGAATTCATATTATCCGGATAGTCGTGATATGCTGAGAAGTATCCCTCACGATGTAGAATAAATATGATTAATTAATTAATCATATTTAATAAATTAGAGAATTTATATAAATAATGATAAAATAGTTTTATTATTATTTATTTCTACTACCGGCTTAATATTGAACCTACAGGGTCACACCATAAAAAGAGAATGATTTAATTGTGGAGGAATTAATTAATAATGGCTAATAATTATTTATTTATGAAATAAATAATTAATTGGCAAATTTAATAATTGATTAAATGAGATTTAATTGATTATAAATTAATCAAGAAAAGTTCTTAATATTATTAATTAAGAATTTAATTTTTGGAAATTAAATCTAGAGAAAGAATTATTTCTAAAGTGTTTAGAAAAAGGATTAATAATTAAAAGGTGTTTTAATTATTAATGAGAATAATAAATGGGTTAATAATAATAATATTTTATGGGAAAATTTCAGCTGAAAATTTTGCCTATAAATATACTATTATAAACCCTATTTTTATAATAACCCCAAATTTTTTTTTATAAAACCTAATTCTCTCCACCTCCTCCTCCTCCTTAGCATCGTTTTCTTGGTGGATACCGGTGGAGTGCTTCACGTTTGAGGAGCAGCTGCTAAGGATCTCCGATCGTTGCTTTTGGATCGCATATTAAAGGTTAGTATTCGTTCCCTATGTTTTAATCACGATTTATATGCTTTTATTTGGATTTTATATGTGTAAAAGTGTTTTACCATGCTTCCGCTGCGATTAAAATCCAACAGCTACAAGACTGGATCTGTTGACAGATCAAAAATAAGATGCTTCAATTATGATAAATTGGGCCATTTTGCTACTGAATGCAGGAAGGCTAAAAAGGTGAAGAAAGATTAAGCCTATCCTGAGTTGGAGGTAAAGTATGAAGCTCTCTTGAAGAAGCAACTGGGTAAAGCTTATATTGCAGAAGGAAAAAGTTGGGATGATTCTGATAATGATGAAGATGATGATGTTGGAAATTATGCACTCATGGCCTTGGAGTAAGGAGAGTCATCCTCATAAAAAATAGAGGTACCAAATCTTACTACTATTGATTTAAATACAAGTCAATATAAAGAGACTGTTGAAAAGATGAGCATAGAGATGTTCCACATCCACACTAGCATGGTGTGCAGCTACTGAGGAGGTTAGTAGGCTGTCAAAAGCTAATGAGAAGCTTGAGATTGAGAAGAAAAATTTAGAACTGCAGCTTGTTGAGCTTGAAACTGTCAAGCAGGAAAATGAATATCTAAAGAAAAGCTGAAGTGTGCTTGTGAAATAGAAGCTGTGTTGGGGGAAAAGATAGAAAAGAATGAAGTAAAGTTGAAGTCCTTCAGGAATGCTTCTTAGTTAGTTGGTCAGTACCATGAGAAGAACAAGACATATGCTAATATAGCCATTGACCTTGACTATGATGCCTTGAACAACAACAAAAAGAATGAAGGTGACAAGGGTAAAACAAATATAAATGAAAATGTCCCAACTATGCTGAGAAAGGTTGATTCACCTTTATTCAAGGCACGTGATGTCAATTTCAGTGAAGAGGAGTTGGTCATCAAGCAAGAACTTGCAGATGAAGATGAAGAAATGAAAAATGAAGAAACCACTCCTACTATTGAAAGAAAGAAGAAGCCCATGGTTAACCAAGCCCCTAAGACACCTCTCACAGAAGTCAAGACTGAGAATACAGGAAGGGAGAAAAATAACAGGAATGTCAAGATAGGAGTAAACAAAAGCAGTAACTTTGCATTTGTTGTAGATGCCCCCCAAAAGCAATGTCAGAAATGTGGCCTAACAAATCATCTAACTCACCTTTGTAAAAAGGAGGTTAGCAAGCAAAAAGTGGGAGCCGCCAAGTACAATGAAGCAAATGCAGAAGATCCTTACACCTTTTGTGACAAATTTGACTTCATACCTTGTAACATGAAAGTGATGACAAGTTGTCATAAATTGAGAGTAGATTTGAAATATGTTAATTTTGAATCTATAGACAAAAAGGAAAATGCAAAACAATTTATTCACACTGTTCCTTCTGAATCAACACATTCTAATTCTGCAAATTCTGTCAGCAAGAAGAAAGTACCCAACACTGGTTGGGTAGCTAAACACACTTAATCCTTATTGTGTGTAGGGAAAAATGAAAAGAGTCATATGGATCATAGACAGTGGATGCTCAAGACATATGACAGGTGATAAGGCCCTTCTATCACAGTTTGAGGAGATGGCTGACCCATTAGTGACTTTTGGAGACCACAACAAAGGTTTCACAACGGGATCTGGCAAGTTAATTTCAGGAAATATTGTCTATGAAGATGTAGCACTAGTAGTTGGTTTAGAAGTTAATCTCCTAAGTGTCAGTCAATTCACAGATAGAGGATTCAATGTTCCATTTGACAAAGGAGAATGCTCAATCATCAACAAAAAGACTAGTGAAGTTGCTCTGAAAGGAGCAAGAAAGCCTATTTGTTGCAGATTTATACTCAACAAATAAGGAAGGAATCTGTTACTTCTACACCAAGGCATCTTAGAGCAAAGTAAGTTGTGGCACAAAAAGCTCTCTCACCTGAATTACAATACAATCAACACCCTGGTGAAAAAGGAGTTAGTGAGAGATATGCCAAATCTGGAGTTTGCTCAAAATGAAGTTTGTGAGGCTTGTCAAAAAGGCAAAATGAAGAAGTCAAGTCACAAGAGTAAAATTGTGAATTTCATAAGTGCACCTTTGCAACTTATCCACATGGACTTATTTGGACCAATTAATGTCTTATCAATTTGAAGGGAGCAATATGCACTTGTGATGGTGGATGACTACTCAAGGTACACATGGGTATAATTTATACATTCTAAGGATGAAACTCCACACATCATAATTGAATACATCAAGAAGATTGAGAAGCAAGTTGAAGATCAGAATTGTATGAAGAGATTGAGGAGTGATGTGGCACATAATTTAGAAATGCAATTTAATCTGAATTCTGCAAAGATAAGGGCATTGTTCAAGAATTCTCATCTTCTAGAACACCTCAACAAAATGGGATAGTTGAGAGAAAGAATAGAACACTAGTAGAGGCTGCTAGAATAATGTTGCAGGATACCAAACTACCAATAAGTTTTTGGGAAGAAGCTGTCAACACTGCATGCTATACTCAAAACAGATATCTCATTAATAATAATCTTGGAAAATCACCATATTCAATCTTATCTAAAAGGAAGCCTACTATGAAGCATCTCCATGTGTTTGGAAGCAAGTGCTATGTCTTAAAAGATAACTCTGAATATGTGGGAAAATTTGACTCTAAGGTTTTTGAAGCAATTTTTCTGGGATATTCATTGGGGAGAACTGCCTACAAAGTCTATGTGCTTGAAAAAAAGAAAATTATGGAAAGCACATATATGACTTTTGATGATGACAAGTGTCTAGGCTTGGAATGCCTTGATGATAATGAAGCCGAGGCCCTTAAATTTGAAAATCTCAACATTGATAGTGATTCTGAAGATGAAGCTGAAGTCAACACAAGAAATATAATAGATTAAGAGTCAACTGAATAAGTGAATCCTAAGAATAGAAGCTCATCTCAAACACCTGAATTTGATAGCACAACCTTATGGGGAGAAAGTGGAGAAAGTTCTGCAAGTCATGCCAATGGTTAAGAAAATGCGGAAAATTCTAGTCAACAAAATCACACCAGGAAATGGGATAAGAGTCACACAAGAGAAGCAATTATTGGTGATCTAAATGCTGGAGTGAGGACTAGAAGTGCAACTGCTAATGAATGTCTACATGCATGCTTTCTTTCACAAGTTGATCCTAAAAAAACTGAGGAAGCTTTAATTGATCCTGATTGGATATCTGCTATGCAAGATGAGCTAAATCAGTTTGAAAGAAACAAAGTTTGGAAGTTGGTTCCTACACCAAAGAACAAAAGTGTAAGTGGAACAAAGTGGGTGTTCAGGAACAAAATAGATGAAAATGGGATTGTCACAAGAAACAAAGCAAGGTTGGTTGCAAAAGGCTACTCACAGGAAGAATGAATTGATAATGATGAAACTTTGGCTCCAGTTGTAAGACTTGAAGCAATAAGAATATTTCTTGCATTTGTTGTACACTCAAACTTTAAGGTGTATCAAATGGATGTAAAGAGTGCATTCCTAAATGGTGATTTAGAAGAAGAAGTTTATGTGCAACAACCACCTGGATTTGAAGATCCTTAATTTCCATATTTTGTCTACCAACTTCTAAAGGCTCTCTATGGACTAAAGCAAGCACCTAGAGCATGGTATGACACACTGTCAAAATTTTTAATTGAACATGGATTCTCTAGAGGAACTATTGATAAGACTCTCTTCTCCAAGCAACATGGTGGTGATATGATTCTAGTTCAGATCTATGTGGATGATATCATTTTTGGCTCTACTAATAAAAAATTATGTCAAAGATTCTCAAAACTCATGCAGAGTGAATATAAAATGAGTATGATGGGAGAGTTAAGTTACTTTCTTGGACTTCAAGTCAGTCAAAGAAGTGTGGAATCTTCATCAGCTAAACCAAGTATGTTAAAGATCTATTGAAGAAGTTTGGTATGGTTGATTGTTCACCTGCATCAACACCTATGCCTACAGCTACAAAGTTGGATGAAGATAGGAAAGGGAAAAGTGTAGACATTTCAGGTTATAGAAGAATGATTGAAGCTTTGCTGTATTTGACTTCTAGTAGACCAGACATTATGTTTGCAACATGTCTGTGTGCAAGATTTCAAGCCAATCCAAAAGAATCACATTTGATGGTTGTGAAGAGAATTTTCAGATACTTAAAGGGGACACCAAACTTGGGATTATGGTATTCTAAGGGAACAAGATTTGAAGCTGTTGGATACACAGATGCAGATTTTGCTGGATACAGGGTTGACAGGAAAAGTACTAGTGGAAGCTGTCAATTTCTTAGACAAAGACTTATATCATGGTATAGCAAGAAATAACAGCCTGTATCAACTTCCACAGCTGAGGCTGAATACATAGATGTTGGAAGTTGCTGTGCTCAAGTGCTTTGGATTAGAAATCAGCTAATGGACTATGGCCTAGTGTTACACAAAATTCTAATTATGTGTGACAATACTAGTGCTATATTGATTGTGGCTAATCCAGTTAATCATTCTAGAACAAAGCACATTGATGTAAGGTACCATTTTATTAGAGAACATGTTGCAAATGGTAAACCTGAGCTCATTTTTGTTCCAACAGAAAAATAATTAGCTGATATTTTTACTAAACGTTTGGATGAAGCTACTTTCACTGGACTTGTAGTTGAAACTGGAATGCTAAATTCTTCTTCCTAAATGCAAGAACTCAGCTAATGTTTTGTAGCAGATTGATTTCTAATAAAATAAAATTAATTTGATTTAATTGGAAATTAACTAAAATATGAGTTATAAATATTTCAGGAAATCTCTGTATATTTATTTTTCAACAATTCAAAATATAGCTTGGAATTTTTCAATTCTGAGAAAACTGTCTAAATGATAATTAACATTTTCAATATGAGAAATTAGCATAAGACAGAATCAAAAAGAATAAAAGTATATAGAGAACTGAGTTCTCGATAAGTCTAGCTGACTTCTCGACAAGTCATTTTAAGACTTCCCTAGTGAGTTCTCGATAAGTCATTTTTCTGATTTGTCGAAGGACTTCTCCATAAGCATTATTATGACTTCTCGATAAGTCATTATAGAGATCTCGATAAGTGATATAATTCACACAGTTATCTAAAACTATGAATTTTAGACTTATCAATAACTTAGAACTGAGATAATTTAATTTAACAAATTATTTTGGTAAAATATTTTTGATAAAATCATTCTGAATTTATTTTGATTTATTAAAAAAAATTGGAAAAATTCAGTCCATTCAGGACAAACTGGGTATTTATTTGACATCTCGATATATCATTTTCTAGTTCTCGATAAGAATCAAGAAAGTGACATATCGATATGTATCTATTCTCTCAATATGACTTCTCGATAAGCAAATTCTAAACGTTTATTTTGATTTCTCGATAAGTCATTTACCTTTACTATAAATACCCAGACATCTCGACATACACCTCTTTATGCCTTCAAGATATCTAAATGACCTAATTTCTCCAAATCCAAACCGTTTTCTCTCATTTCAAGCTCTTTCTCTCTAATTTTTATTACCCACTCAAATTCAAACACTTCAAATGGCATCAAACACAGTTACACCGTTTATCCCAAAAGAGGGCACCAACTATCTTGCATTTACAGATGCAAACCAAGCTCCTGATAACTTCAAGAGCTTTGTGAAGTTCCTTTCTGAGATATACTTTTTAGGTGCTCTAACTGCAAATCCAGTACTGTAATTAAATGTTTTTAGTCATTTATGGAACACAGCTGTGGTAAGGACAGTGATGCATGAGAACCAAGCTACTTCCATGGTGGCTAACTTCTCTATTTAAGGCTAACAAGTGGAGTTTTCTGAGAATATGGCTTTGGGCATCTCTACTGAAAATCTGGTGGAGGTTCCAACATAAGATGAGCTAGCTGAGTTTACAGACTTTATAAACTACAGTGAGAGGATCAATTTGGCAAGCCTGAAGAAGAAGTACTTGAGGAGGGAATGGTCTTTCCTTTTTGACTCAATTATGAGGACATTCACCTGTAGGAAGACAGGGTATGACAACATTTCAAGTGTTGTTCAGAAGCCGGTGTTCTCCATGACTCACAACAGACACCTCAATATAGGACATTTGATAATGGAGGAGCTCAACACCAGGCTGACAATGCCTTTGACATCAAGAGGTAAGGAAATCTTTTTTCCTAGATTTATAATGTCTGCTTTAAATTATAAAGTGCATGACATTCATTTGTTTAATGGCATAGATAGAACTAAAATAGGAAACTATAAAAAAGTGTCCAAAGTTCTATTTGGCTCACTCATTACAAAGAACAAGGTACCTGTAAGTCTTAGAATCACTCCATTTATGTTAAAGAGATTCATGACTTACCCTTACCCTATGTCTGACATGAGGTCTACAATCACAACTAGTACAATAATGGCTCATTTACCTGTGGAAGAAAAAACATAGAAACACCAACATGGGCCTTCCCATACTGAGACCCCTCTTTCTTTATCAATAAAAGCTAGGAAACCAAACACTTCATCCTCTCAAAAGGGTGAAGTGAGTAAAAAGAAGAACAGACAGGCACCCCTAACTATTATTAATGAGAGTAGTGAAGATCAAACACAAATAGAGTCCACCCTGGTCAAGAAACCAAAGAAGGCCAAGCAAATTGAGTTGACCATTCTAGCCACCTCTGCATCCTCCCAAAAGGATGTAGTTGAAAAAGAGAGAATCAAACAAACTCTAGGGACATCCTCTCAACAAGGTGTCTCTATTGAAAAGAGCACTCTCCCTAGTGCACCCTGTAAAGAGTCTGCACCAACACTTGAACACATTCAAGTGTATGAAAGAAGGAATAAGGATGGTACACACACTGAAAGCACATCTCTTGAAGCTGCCTCATCTATTCAGGGGGAGCTGCCAACACTCAGTTCTGAAATCTCAAATCTCATTTCTAAAATTTCTTCTTCATACAATGAGACACTTGAATTTGATTCTCAAGTGTTGCTAAAATCAAGTGAAATGGTTCAAGAGGCTATGATCACCACCCAGGAACCACATTTAGTTGGTTCGAGGCTACACTCTGGGTTAGACCTTGATGACACCAACACAAACAGAGGGGTTTCATCAGTTTTTATTGAAGACTTTGTGGTAGTCTCTCAAGCACCTTCATGTGCTAAACAATTTTCATAGATTGATAGGTTTGTAGGTAGTAATCCTGAGGGGGAGCTATCTAAATCCTCTCCAATTTAATTGGAGGTTCTTCATGCAGGGATAACTCCCCTCAAAACCCTAGCTAACATTGCCTTATCAATTGAAGCTAAGAGTTCAATTGCCAATAAGCCTGTTATAGGGGCGGCAAGTCTAGCACATTCAAGTGCCAGCTCTTTGCAAGAAGATCAAGGGTTTGAGGCCATAGTACATGACAGTAACCTGGTAAAATCCCCTCCAATGCAATTGGAGGTTCCCATTATTGGTGAACAACACACTATCATAACCACAGTTCAACTGTGAGTCAAACTGTGGTATCTGTCACAGGTAATGTTACTGCACCCCAACCATCCACCTTAAACCCAACAGACATTCCTTCTACATCCCTTCTTAACCACCCTCACACCTAATCTCCCAGTGGCTATAGGATGCTTAGGCCCAACCACTAACAATGAATTATCTTCTAGTGGACCAACTCCCCAGACTTGCCAACATTACACAACAACTTCTTACAACAGACATATCCAATCAGGACAATCAAGCAATTTTGTTATCTTATAAAATAAATGTTGAAGAGTAGCAGTAAAAGATTATAAATGAAGCTGAGTAGGATGTCAATGTAAATGCTTGGTTAAACAAGGACTTTAGCTTGAGCATGGATGAGGTCTTGGCAAGATTTAGAGAAGAATATATCATAAAATTAGGAAGCAATGCCAAAGCACTCAGTCCACAGGAAGTCTATGATGCCGTGACAGAAGTCTACAAAGCTCAACTCAAAGAATTTCATCTCATGAGTAAATCACTTCAACAGACTTTGGACAGCCATCAAGATAAGATAAGATGGTTGGTGAAAGACAAGCTTGATGAACTTGAGCCAACTTAAGTAGAGATCAAGAAAAATTCCAAAGATTTACTGACTAAATGGCAAGGTTTGATATGACTAGCATGAAGCAAAGCATCAAGAATCTCAAACAGTCCTTTGTGGCTCTCCATGAATTTGTCCAGAACCATATTACCAATAACAATGATACAAGGGTCAAAATGGATCAACTTCATCAAGCTAGATAAACCATCTGCTCTTTTGATGGAAGGCATCAAGGAATCAGTGCAGGCCATATTTGGTACTTCTACCTCTTCAGGATCTCATCAACCAATGTCAACATCAACAAACTTGCAAATTCAAGCTCTTCAATCTCAAGTCTCCACTTTAAAGTCATCCAATGATTCATTAACAGGTCAAGTCTCTCAACTCACAACTCTGGTACAAAGTCAACAGGATGACATCAAGACTCTAATGGACTCCCAAAAGAATCTTCAAATGCAAAATTCAGTCTCTTTGGGAGCTATCATGGGTGCTATAAACATTTCATTACCTGCACTTCCAGAAGCTATTAGGCCTGAAATCACTACACCTCTCATCTTTCCTGTTAGCAAGCCTAAGAGGGAGATAGAGGCTAGGTTCCTAAAATCATCTGTCCAAGCTCAAAAAGATAAATCCAAGGAATTTGATGTTGGGATGGAGAGGCTACTAAAAGCAGCTGAGGGACCTAGTCTAAGAAGAGAATTTGATGAACTGCTAAAGGCTCGTAGGGCTTCTCTAAATAACCACTTCTTCACATACAAAAAGGCCTTGGATAAGACTGAAATTTTTTTAAGGGTGATCATGGTAACTGTGGATGGCTTTCAAGAGAGAAGAATGGTTGTCAACATAAACGAATCTGGTGTGGATAGATGTATGCAGGTGTCACATAGTTATCTCATAACAATAAGGGCATCTGAATTGGACATTCTGATCAACAAAGTCAACAGAGTGATTCATGAAGACACTCTCTTGCTCAATAAATTGAAGAATGCTGAAGTAGCTGCTTTTCCATAAGCATATTTGCAACCAAGCAAGGGAGTGGAATACATTTTTCCAACCACCAAACATTGCAAAAATTTTCAAATTCCAAAGCAACCTGTCATGGCCAACAAGAAGCTGATAATGACTCTAGAAACATGCTTGAAGACAAAGTAGTACAAAACTGTTGAAGATGAAAACATGATCAAGATATTGGGGAGATATTTGAAAAATGCTGAAACCAAGTTGCCCAAAACTCAAATCAATACTAAAGATGACTTCGATGATGATGAGCAGACGAAAGATGATCAAAAACCTTTTGGCTCAAATCCAAGTTAATCTACTAAGGCAACTGGCAGCAAAGTAGAAGACAAGAAAAGGGATGATAGGAAGGGGGGAGATGAAAGGAGAAGGAAGAAGAGGGAAGATGGTGAAGGAACAAAGAAAAATGTCCAAGAATTCCAAATCCAACAAACTCAAACCACTAAGCTTGCAAGCTCAACCACTCAACTATCCTTGACCTCTAATCCTAAACACTTGTACAAACCAACTACAAACACCTTGCTTAAAATACGAATCACTTCTAGCCAAATTACCCTAAAGAAAATATCTAACCTACCTTCATTTAAGCCACCAATCAAAACTCATTTCAAAACTATTGGGAGAAAACCTAAGAAGATGCAAGTTGAACAGGGGACTATCTGGAATTGCTTTAATCAGACTGATTTTCTACCTTTAAATTGGTGCATCACAGATGATGACTACTTTCAACAATTAGCTGAAGAAATAGTCAAATTTTGGGTTGTATCATTGAGAGAATTCAGAATCTACTATCAAGATGGATCCTTCACTCTACTTGGCATAGGTTTAATGGATACACTTTCAACCACATAATTTAAGAGGGTGATTAGCCTAATAAAGGATAAGAACACAAGTACAAGGGCATGGAGGGCTGTGATATGTATATGGCTGAAAGTAAGAGATGAAAGAAGAGCAAAAATAAAGGCTGAAAAGGAAGAAAGGGATATGAAGTATGCAGAAGAAATTGCCATGTTTGAACAAAGATAAAATGAGCTTAAGGCAAAGGGGATGAGCATAATTTTTATGGATGGACACTTTTTGAACATAAAAGTTGGCAGATTTCAAGGTTTCGAGTTGGTTACTTGAATAGTTATTCATTAGATGATTGGCTCAAGCTTGTGGAAGCTCTAAGAGGGACTAAAATCATAGAGGAACTTCAAGTACTTGTAAATCTTAAGGACCTCATTAAAAAAGAATCATGCTATGAGAATTTCATGTGATGAATGTACTTATTAAACTCATGTAATCACTCAGTGTATAAAATCTTTATTTATGTTCTATCAATTTCGTGTACTCTTTTAATAATTTATTGTAACTTGGGGTTAGTCTTGTTATCAAGAATTAATTTGTGATAATCAATCTTTTCACAAATTGGGGGAGATTATTTTGCAAGACATGCCTGTACTATAACAAGACTAAGTCACATTGACAACCCTAAGATTTAGTTATGTGATAGTCTAAATCTATATTTTATATTGTATTACCTGAGTCTGTAAAAATTGAAGATCAGAGTGGAGTATTTTTCCGTGAACAGTCTCAAGCCTAAGAATAAACTCTAGAAGAAAATAAACAAGATCATGCCTCAGAGAAAAGGTGAAGAAGCTTGGAGTTGAATAAATCTGTTTTAGGAAAAATGTTTTAAGTCAAGATATCTACTAGTCACAGATCAATTCATATAGAATTTAGTAAAAATCCTCGGAATCTTTTAGTTGTACTCCTCTATATCTTCAAGACTTCTAATCTCTGGGACTTTAAAATATTTTCAGTCTTCGCGAGTACAAAAACCACTTAACAGTATTTCTAAAAATAATATTCCATTTCCTTTCACGGATTATTGATGTCTAGTGCAAGGGTCTGGTTCACAGATGACTAGTTCCGCTCTCAGGCCTTCGTATTATACCCGTACAAACCACTGTTAAGTCTTCTACCAAATATAACCAACTTCACTAGGAATTCTTGAGGTCTTCACACTGATTCTGATAACTGCTTTGAATGACTCCAACCTTATTTCTTCGATGCCTGAACATATTAATGAACTTCATACGGATCACTATTGATGTATTCTTCACTGCAAATACCAAAACCTTTGTGTATATGCCCAATAAACAATCTGTATTGATTCTAATGGAACATAGATTATTTCAAAGTCCTTGTTCTATGTTGAGTTATCCAAACCAGTATTGTTGAGTTATACATATAGCTTCAATCTTGCTTAACACGGTTAGTCGCCGTAGTCAACTCGGCATTTAGCTGGGCCACTATCCACTTATGGATCATCACATGTACAGTAGCTAGGGGTGGAATGGGTGAGTCAGGGTCATTGGAAGGTATGCCATCGACCTCGTATGTCTCCTCCTCTATCCCGACCTCATAATCGGATGCTAGGGGGCTCAGCACTACTTGGTGAGGGGTAGGTGGGAAAATCCGGAAGGGGATACATCTCTATATCTCTCCAGCCCATGCTATCATCCTGAGGCTCATCTGTATCATCCTCTAAGGGTGTAGATGGGTCATCCTCGTCCTCTAGGGGATTCTCAGTGGGGTCATCCTCCAAATCATCTACAGTGGGTCCTCTGGCTCAGGGGTAGGATCTCTCTCAATCGGCATGAGGTCCTCACCAGGGTCGGCCTCTCCTACGGGCTCCACTAGTACCAGAAAAAATAGGTGCCTTATTTTACTAACTTCGGGTTTCCTTTGATGGTAAAAGTATCAAGAACAAACCTAGTAGCCTGACGATGAACTCGACATGAGTTCTGGTTAATCTTATTATCCTTATGTCTACGTATTTTATCTCCTATCATTTCCAAGATTTGATAATCTAAGGCTCTAATACCATTTCTATGACACCCCTAAATTCAGGGTCAAAGATTTAGGAGGTCACGCCGTCTTGAATCTTGTCTCAACACTTATCTTGTACAATAATATAATTAACTCACACACCTACAACCCCACCCTTAATATTACACACAATCACAGGTTATTTTCTTGGAAACAAAATCAATACATTACTAAAGTTTTAAATCCACAGAGTGATAGTTAATACAATCCAAAAGTAATTAAGTTATGCCGTAGGTGTAACCTCTATTTGAGATTAGACCGATGACCAAATAAACGCTTATTCTTGAATACCTTACATAAGACATACTTATATATGAGTCGAACAAAAAACAACTGAAAACTGAACCAGTTCATACCTTTTACCGGTGGCATCGCTCCAAATAGTCTACGAAAAAGCTGTGCGTTTCCAACGTGCTTCCTAGCTGTAAACTTGCGGATCGACACCTGGATTAACTGTTGTGTTGTGACATTTTAAAGAAAACAAGTGTGAGCTATATTTCCCAGCCATAATAATCAACAGTATGAAAAGACTGTTAAAGAATTTATATTATTTCGTGTAAGGATATATATGTTCAAAAGTAGTTTTCCTGGTGATACACACCTTTTTTCAGAACAATGTCTTTTATTAAATCACTTATTTAGCGAATACATTTTTAATAATCCCAGTACCTAGGCTTGGGTTACGGTATTGCATATCAATTCCAAGTGGAAAATTATTAGGACATTCACCTGAGCCCCTATTATACGATGATCAGTCGTATAACAGAAATATATATAGTTTTCTACTAGTAGAGGGATGACTTCCTTACTCCTGGCCGCATTCGAGATTTATATGCTTCCCCTTTCTCCCGGATATATTTTGCATACTTCGCATGTCCATTGGTATATATGGTACCTTCCCATGCAGAAATACTTAGTAGTCTTCCCAGTACACAAAGCACTGGAGTCTATCCTCTTTGTCCTTTAAGAATCCTATCATATATCTGGAACTTATATTGTTCCCAAAGCATACTACTTGTTGATAGGTACATACCGATATATACATACTTTCGAGAATTTTGGAGGAAGTATTATCATAATGTGAGTTGATCGTTATCAACAGATAAATATTTAAGGGGGAGTTCCTTTTGACACTATAGTCAAAATATTTAATGTAAGTCAAAAAAATGTTCTTCGACGACTTGAAATACTAGAACGATTTTCTGACATTCAGAAAATATTTCAAAAAAGGATTTATTATTTTTAATCATATGAAATTCTTTAACTAAAATTAAATAATTAAATAATAATTGCTAAATAATTAATCCTCAAATAATTCTCTTTTAAATGATTTTTTGAAATAATATTCTTCAATTGTTTATGTTTAAATAAATTGAATTACACCTTTAACAAATATTTAATAATTGAAATAAATAATTAAGTAATCATTTGTGAACAGTTCTTCTTTAAAATGAATATTTGAAATAATATTCTTCGGTTAAATAAATAATATATAAGGTGAAGGAATACGATCTTTGGAAATCGTTTGATAAAAGTTTGAGGTATTTAATAAACCGTAAGGGTATCGAGTCTCTTGGAGTATTTACTTTATTAATAAAATAGATAAGGAACTCTGAATCCTAAACGTCTCTGGAATACTTCCGGGTTTTTAAGTAAATTATACCGACCGACTCTCGGTCTAAATATACATACCACGCTACTCGCTAGCGTTGACATATAATACGATACTTTATTAAATCATAATCAACTTCATCTTAAAAAATTTGTCATTGAAATTCATGATAATCATTGCATCATGCACATATACAATAGTTCATTTCCACAACACAACAGTAATCATAAACAGGGTTCGTAAACTTGCCCGGGGATTTCGAGGTGGAGGGTGCACGCGAGTTGGTCCAGAAATCTATAAACAAGAACATTATCGTTCCGTTAGACTTTAACCATACTTAACGCTATTTTGTTAAATACGCAACATTTAATAACCATTCAATGCGACTCGTCCTACTCTCGTCATTTTATTTGAGCACGAGTAGTCATTAACCTTGATTTAGTCTTTAATCCTTATCGTCTACTTCACTTTTCAATTTACAAGTCGGTTCCTCTCGCGATTTCTAAGGAATTCTACTTGCGCGACCTCTACTCTGGTATTTTTATAAAATTGAAAAATTTATATTTTCACTTGAACTTTTTATGGCACTTAATTCACTCCATAACCCAATCTCTGTAAATTATCATGACTTTTAAGTGTTTTTAAGTCGACCATTTATACTTCCAAAGTTGATAATTCAAAGCAGCTTTTATTGCGTAAATAGCGTTTACGAAAACAAACCTAACTTTTAAATCATAAGTCCGAATCAAGCGATTCAAGCACCCAAATGATCCTTACGACAAGATCTATCACTTAAAAGTATTATTTTTCAATAAAACACAGTTTCATTATTATTTAACTTTGCAAAAAGCTAAGTCGTCTGGAATCAGACATTATAACGATGTAAACGTTACGATTAACACCAATCCATCACTAATCACAAAATATTCAATAATCAATCATTTATAAAATTAGTTATCTCAAGAACTCAAGGCTTCGGTTCATCAACATCATTTCAATCAATTTAATCTATTCACAACAATCAAACCAACACATAATCACTACAACTTTATCCTACTTTTCTGAAAAGTTCTTACTAAATAAAGCTTGAAAGAAAGTTTTTATACCTTTCTTGGGTTCTTGGAAGGTTCTCCTTGGACGGATGATGCTTGATGTATCCTTAGAGCTTAAAGATCCTTAATTATCCAAGAAATCAACAAAAACAAACTTGGATTACTATTTGGTCAGTATTCATCATCATCTTTAAAATTTTATTTACTTATGATAAACTCAAGGAAATGGGTTGAACGATTTATTTTACCTTAATCTAGTAATATGGAATATTTAGAAGTAATTGGGGAATTAATCCATGGCTAGAACTTGAATTCTTGAATTCTTCCTATCTTTTTTTGCTTTAGGGCCGAATGGAATGAATGAAAGAGGGTGAGAGAGAAATGCTACTTGCTTACTTTTGGTGTTGGTTGATTTTTGTGATATATTAGATATGTATATTGCTTGTAAAAAATCATGAAGCATGGCCTCATCTTCCAAGGCTACAAGCTAGGTAGTACCATGTGAAAGGAATATATCCTAAGTCCAATCATGTATTAGGATTTAGGAATAACTTTTATGAATCTGTTTTGATTTCATTGATATTAATAAAGACTTGTTTTATTTTTATTACGGGCTTTATCTATTTAAGTGTTTAAATAAGATATACCATAGTTTAGAGTCAAGCTTTTTATGGATTATGATGAGATCATAATAGTGAGACCTAAAAAGATGATAACTCTAAACTTAAATAGTTCCTGGTCATAAGATTACTAACTGGTAATTAATAATCCGCAAAGATCGGTACATACTATGCTTGCTTCATTATGAAGGATGTCTGTTCTCATAGACATTTGTGTGGTGACACTATAGCTAGTATGTAGGTGCTTATTATAGAATAAGTTCACTGAACATGACTCACACAGCTGAACAACTGATGGAGTTCACTTACGTGTCAGCAGTTGTTCACATAGTGATAGTTGTACAAGTATCCTTAGACTTGAGGTCATCATAGTCATCTTGTGTACACTGAACTATGCTTTGGTTTAGTTCTTAGTCTCCATGGACAATTATTAGGGCTCTTTTGGGTATAGGAATTTGTACACGAAGATAGTGTATGATCAATAAAGGATCTACCCCTTCCAGTGAAGGAAGCGAATGTTCAAGGCTGATCCACTTATGCTAGTTTAGGAATCTCTGGCCAGAGTGAATGAAATTAGAAAGGAGTTTCTAATTTGCATAGAACTACGCATAGTAAATGGTAAGCAAGTGATTAAATTAGATAGGCTTGACACGAGATCCATGCCTTGTATTTAATCGGGACATTGTAGGGTAGAAGGAGTTTATTGTACGGTAACTATTCACTGAATAGGTTCTTGGTATTCTAAGCAGTGAATTCATATTATCCGGATAGTCGCGATATGCTGAGAAGTATCCCTCACGATGTAGAATAAATGTGATTAATTAATTAATCATATTTAATAAATTAGAGAATTTATATAAATAATGATAAAATAGTTTTATTATTATTTATTTCTACTACCGGCTTAATATTGAACCTACAGGGTCACACCATAAAAAGAGAATGATTTAATGGTGGAGGAATTAATTAATAATGGCTAATAATTATTTATTTGTGTAATAAATAATTAATTGGAAAATTTAATAATTGATTAAATGAGATTTAATTTATTATAAATTAATTAAGAAAAGTTCTTAATATTATTAATTAAAGGATTTAATTTTTGGAAATTAAATCAAGAGAAAGAATTATTTCTAAAGTGTTTAGAAAAAGGATTAATGATTAAAAGGTGTTTTAATTATTAATGAGAATAATAAATGGGATAATAATAATAATATTTATGGGAAAATTTCAGCTGAAAATTTTGCCTATAAATACACTATTATAGACCCTATTTTATTCTAACCCACAAAGAACCCGAAAACCCAAAAAGTTTGGAAAACCCAATTCTCTCCACCTCCTTCCTCCTCCTTAACATCGTTTTCTTGGTGGATACCGGTGGAGTGCTTCACACTTGAGGAGCAACTGCTAAGGATCTCTGATCGTTGTCTCCGAATTATTTTAAAAGGTTAGATTCGATCCTTCGAATTTTTATTCACGATTTATATGCTTTTATTTGGATTTTGTATGTGTAAAAGTGTTTTGCCATGCCCCGCTGCGTTAAAAATCCAACACCATGCACATCCCTTCTACTATTCACTCAACCAAGTTATTATGTTTCTTAATAAGATTACTATTTGATCACCAATTCTTGTTTGCTTTTTGTACTAATTAGTTTGCATGGGAATTTACATGGGTTTATTTCGTTTATTCATTCACTTACATACTTACTTGGTCGCTTCCTCGTAATTGTGGTAAATCCTCGTAATTGATTCGCGGGGTAATCATTTCTTATGAATTCTTATATTTTATAATCTTGTACTTGGGTTTTATTCGTAGGATTTTAAATCCTTGGTCGTAATGCGATTCTCGTATTCCTCGATAGTTCGTAAAACAAGGTCGTTTTGAAATATTGATTTTCTTCGAGAACTAACGACTTTTACATACACTCATTTGATACGTACAATAATAATATCAACTAGGAAACTTAATTTAAATACCCTTATATAGTGTGGGCTCAAAAGTTTTTCCTTGATCGTCAGGATTACTATAAGAACCCAAATATTTGACATCGGTAAAAGACCTTTATGAATAAAAACCTTGCAGTTTAAAAAAAAACTTTTGCGACCACACCATATACGAGTTTTTAATTTAAGATTCCGAGTTGATATTGTGATTATACATACCAAATGAGTGTATGTAAACGCTATTAGTTTTCGAAGAAAACGAACTTTGAAAAACTACCGTATCTATGAACCATTAAGGATTACGAGAATCACAATATAATTACAAATTTAAAATTCTATAAATTCAAGTCCAAGAACGATACTTCAAAACATAAAAGGACGTATAAAGAAAAGGATTTACACCGTGAATCGTTTACGAGAAATTATTACGAAAACAAATAAGCGATCGAGCAACCGCGTAAACTAATAAATTAACGTATCGAACCAAGCTAACTAAACTAACTAACCATGGTAAGAAACTAACCTTGGTTAAATTTTTAAATAGTAACCTAAACTAGGAAGCATGATGACATAAAGGCTAGAATAGTAAACCTAGAATCTAAACTAGATAGGTTAGCTTGTAAACATAGTAAGCTAGCTAAGATATGCAAGGATTTGCTAGTTCTAGGTTATATACTTGAATATATACAAATCATATCTTCAAAAATATTCCAAGAGAAGCATTCAAGAAGCAACAAACTCTCTCTCTCTCTCTCTCCAAAAACCCAATGCTGATTTCCAAGAACACCATAGGAAGAAAAGTTCATATCTCATGTTCTACTCATTCAAAAATCACCAAATTTTAACCAAGGCTTCCTCATATCATGTAAAAGGTACTTTCAAAATTTCATGGCCATTGGATTAGTATAGAATAGTAAAATCCTTGCTCAAAATTGGTGGTGAATAGTAACTCCGAAAATCTCTTTTTATTTTCTTGATTTTCATGGCATGATTTAGGATCCTTAAGCATAACCAATACCTCCCAAGGTTCAACCATAAATAAGAGGACCTCCCAAGCTACCAAGAAAGGTATAAAACTTCATCCAAACTTTGTTCAAGATTTAAGTTTCAAGAAAAGTAAGGATCTTGGATATAAGTATGATTTTGATTATTGATTTGATATTATCTTGATGTTTAGTTAATTAGTTTTACCATTGATGATTGTTGCCTCAAGAACATGAAGATGATGATTTGATGGTTGTTGATGGCGGTATAATGATTTAAGACGTAAACAGAATTCGGATCGTAATCGTAAACTCGTTAAAACAAACAAAACTGAACTTAAGTTTCTGCAGAAGTTCCCGAATGTAAAAAATGTAGTTTCTTAAAAAGTGAGAATTGATTATGATAGAAAATGTTATGAGGATCATTTAGGCGCTTGATTTCAATTTACGGATCAAAAGTTATGACCGTTTTAGTAAAAGGGATTTACGCGACAAAACTGCTACAAATTACGGACTTTGTAAATATAAATGATCGACTTAAAAATATTTAAAAATCATGAATTTTTTACATAGATTAAGAAATAGATTTTATTAACTTCCATAAAAATTTCATGAAAAAAAGTTGATTTTTGAATATTATAAAATGTCGGAGCCGAGGTCGCGCAGAGTACGAACGTCAAAAATAACCCCTATTAGAAACTGCTACTTCGGGATTTTCACCCCTGTTATCAGAAGACCATTTTGAAATGATATGTTCTAAATTTTGTCTAGATCATGCACGCAAAAATGGTGTATCAATTGAGTTAACGGTTTGAGAGATATCAACGTTTTAGTGAAAGCGGTTTGAATAGTAAAACTCCGTAGTTGACCGAACTTTTGAAATACTTTTTGCCTAATTAAATTCATTTTATCAAAATAAAACTTTTATGATAAATAATAAAAGCACTAAAGAAGCTCCTCGAGGTGGTTTAGTATTAAAATAATAAATTTACGATTTATTAAAAATGTTAGAATGCGAGTCGCGTATATTATTATGACTGAGCATTATCGCTCACTCTTGCTTTCTTTTAAATGTCACAACACAACAGATAACCAGTATGCTGGTGTGGGACTTAGTCGCTTTCAGTCATAGGGAGAATCCCTGGTAGCTTTGTCTCAGGTGGGCCAGAGTTTCAGATATGTATAAGATATCAGTCGTAATTATTGTAACTTCATGTAGAGGTTATGAATAATTGTTTGAGTAAAGTACATTTGAGTTTTAATAATAGATGATAATTGTTGTACGTCATTTCTAAGGCTATAATTTTTGAGTGTGTGAGATTGGGGGTCTGTGATATGGAATTATTGGATTATTGAGTTAATACAGGCTATACATGATTGAAGGATTGCGTAACGACCC
Organism: Apium graveolens; assembly: GCF_009905375.1. Classification (NCBI taxonomy): domain Eukaryota; kingdom Viridiplantae; phylum Streptophyta; class Magnoliopsida; order Apiales; family Apiaceae; genus Apium; species Apium graveolens. The sequence goes on from NC_133656.1 coordinate 48,615,079, forward strand.
AGATTCCTGACCCCGGATTTAGGGGCGTTACAGAAATGGTATCAAAGCATTAAGTTATAGTACTTAGAGATGAGAGTGTTAGGATTTTGTCTAGATGTGAGATTTCGTAAGAGCTCATATAGAGTTCATCATTTGACTACCAGATAAAGCCTCAATATGTAGGTTAGGATAAATGTATATTTGAGGTATTAAAGTGTGACTAATAGAACCATTGGGGATTATCAGAATGATGAGAAGAAAAATTAGAATCTTATATAAATTGGCAAAGATGTGGATGTAGAACTCGGAGCTGAGTCTCCAGGGCATTTGGGGTACAAACGGTATTATCAACACCAAATGTTTATTTAGACAACACGAGCCTTGTTACTTGTAGTTCTTTATAGGTTTCCCATGAGGGGGCATCACATGTGAGAACCATGAAGTCTAATTATTAATATATAGTTGAGTTTATTGACCCAAACTAGTTGAAGGTGTCATTTTAATAATGAGGATGTGAACATCGTATTAATCACGAATTCACCAGATATAGTGTCCAATATACCCTTAAGGATATTTTCTACTAAGGAAGATTTGAATGTAATATAAGAATGTTATCGTAAGATGACTACACTACATGATGTTATTAGTGTGCTTAAAATGTAAGGTTATGATGGTTTAGCTCAGAGATCGAGAGCATCGAGAATTGATGGCATGTCTACAATTGAATGGCATAAGTGTTAGGCACAAAACACGCGCTAATAATTCACGCAACTATACACGTTCGCAAGTAATATAAAATGATTTCTAGTTCGTTCCCACAGAGTCTCAGACTAATTATATTTAATTAACACTCACTCACCAATGTATAATTACTTCTCAATGTCAAAATAATAACACTTAAGGTTGATTAACTAATTATTAACTACAATTAACTACGAGAATAAAACACTTAAATTATTACTTGAATTAACAATATTTAACACACATGAGATCATAACTTCATTACTACTTCATTCAATAGTTATTGTTATTACCCTTAGCATCTAAATGTGATGATATTAATCGAACAGCACGAAACTGATAAAAGCCAACTTTCGTTGTACTAGTAACATTATATCAAATATCCACAATTAAGATAGAAGTTGCATAGGCATCAATTATGTTGAGACCCTATATGTCTACAGAATTTGACAACATAACGATTCAAACGCAAGTTATTCATTATGATTACATAGGGCAAGTAAAACGGTTAGAGTTACCCACTAATCATGCATACAATACATGAACCTATGCTAGCATGGCAAGTTCTAAATCTCAAGATTCATTGTCGCTTCACAAGAGATTAACAAGCTATCTTATATGTTCGCGACGCACATAAGACGAATAAGCACAACCTATACTAGATATCATACAATCATCACACACTAAGGTATTAAACAATTAACTAACAAAATCCATAGTAAATCCGCTACGACCCCATGATCACGATTAGCCCATGATAGAACTCATCGTCACCATGGGTTCATATGAAAACATGATAATAACACGACAATATAAACTAACTAACTATTTATTAAAACCAGAGTACATCACAAGAGTAAATAGGTTCAAAGTAAAGAAAACTAGCATCCACTGTTACAACGAATAAAAGAAACACAAATTAATGTATGCTTCCTCTTCTTCGTTGCGGTGTGCTAAAACGATCTTCTTTTCTTCTCTCATTGCTCCTTGCTTGATGATTACTTCGTATTGTGAAATGTCTCTGAAGATTACTTATATAGAAGTCCACAAGAATCAGCCGTCTTAGAATTCCAGTAGAACACGACTAAATAAAAATCAGAATTTAATTTCCCGACTCCGGGCGGCCGCCCCAGCTTCCCAGGAGGGTGCCCCAGATGCCAGGCGGCCGCCCCAGATCCCCGGCGGGCGCCTGACAGGCTTCTGGAAAAAATGTTTTTCTGCTCCTGATTTTGCTGAATTCTTCGCACATTCCCCCGAGACTGATCCCAAGTACTTCCCTAAGCTTATTTTGATGAAATCTCCCTGAATACGCAAGCTACACCCTGAAATGCAAAAATACTCAAAAGTGCATCAAATACACAAAATACTTGATTTCAAGACATCAATTCAAGCCATTATAAGACGTTCTAAGTGGTATAAAATGCCACTTATCACACCCCCAAACTTTAATCGATGCTTGTCCTCAAGCGTCACAGACTTGAAAACAAAATAAAAACATGCATGAATGCAGACTACATGAAATGCAGCGATCCCCCTCACGATGACTGAACCAACCAACACATGACATCTCAACAAATGCAATTAGGTGACTAAAGGTCAATCAAATCACGCAAGCTAACATACAACTAGAAACGTAGTGTGTGCAGATGCTTAACAGATATGCTTCGAAACTAGATCAATTATCATAACTCAATTATCCTCAAGGCAATCACATGATTATACGAAGAATAAATTATAGACACAAAATGACTTATAACACTTCAAGATCACTGGAGCTTAATATGGAATCATGCTTTTATTCAACATAATAAACAAATGCTTAATTGATCGTGCAGTGAGTGAGGTCCACAAAAGACTTATACAATGGCATCCATTTAGCGAGCGGTAGGTTAGCGGATCCCAGACTATAAAAGCCATAGGTCACTAGGCACAAAGTCCCCTAAGAACTTAATAACTCGAATACCAAAGAGCTCACTCGTGATCAATTATGCATTAAACCATATTTTTTTCTCTTTTTTTCTTCTTTTCTTTCTTTTCTCTATTTTTTTTTCAAATTTCTGAGCAAGTGCGTTTCGCTCCATCTTGCTCAACCCTAGACTACTCGCATAAAATATGAGCCGGCTACTAGCCATTTGACGCCTAGCCACAACTAACAATGAATTCCAATTTCCACTCCAATTTTTATCTTTTCATGCCTATTATAATTAAGAGCCTATCATAAATTCTAAACATAATCAATAGATTAACCTCAAAAACCATCAAACCATGACAACAATCTAGTCCTTAAGCATACTCCAAGACTTAGTGAAATTACAAGTGTTTCTAGCATGCATGTCAACCTAACAAGATTCAACATCACTCTACCGCTATCACTACACTTGCATCAATATCACAAATCAATCGGTAAAGCAACACAAAAGGGATCATGGTATATGCATGAGCTAAATGACATGATAAATAAAGCTATAAAAAATAATAAAAAAAAACTATATGGCAAAAATATGCAACTGTATGAACTAAACTATCATGAATATGTAACTACATGACACACACACAAATATGCTCCTTAACTACCACCCCCAAACTTAAAATCTTCACTGTCCCCAGTGAAGGTAGTAGAAAGGAACACAGGGTATACCTACTCAAAGAAATCATCATCATCACCCTCAGAGGGTGGAGTGTCAGGAGGCAGATAAGCAGAGTCCTCACCAAAAATGGGCCACTGGATGTCAGCTCCAAGGCCTCTAAAAGCATTCACAAGTGCTAGGGTGAGCTCCTGAGCAAACGTACTATGCGACTCGTACATCGCATCCATCCTCCTCGATAGCCTCTTATACTAGACAACAGCCATCCCTGAACCAGCACCTCCCTGGGCTCTAGAAGAACCTGCCTCGTCATGAGCCTGACTGGGCCTAGCCATCATAGCACCAGCTGCTGGACGCCCTCCTGGAAGACGATATCCCAAACCATGCTCCCCGGGCTCTCCACCCGTCCATTCCTGCATTGCATTCAGCGTCGATGAATCAATAGGAGCGGCTAACATCTGCAGCTGCTCATAAGAAGGCCCCTGGACTCGAATTGCCCTGCACAGCTTAGTGACAGTAGAGGTATAGGGGATGTGGCTTTGCGTCCTCCCCCTTAAAAACTTTAAAATCCCTTAGTAGATGAACTCACCAAGGTCCACATAATACTCCTCATTCAAGATCCTCCATAACAACCTGGCTCTATTAACTGTAACTTTATGTGCATGCGAAGAAGGCAAAATATTAGCACAAATAAAGGAATTCCATGCACGGGCATACCTATTCATCGCAACAGCCGGAAAAGAACGATACTCGTTAGATCCCGTCTTAAACTTCCACACCGTGCCCGGCTGACAGAGAGTAGCAACAATCAAATCCAAATCAAAATCCTCGGGGGTCTTCTCATTCAAATTCTCCTCCTCGGGCTTCCTTTGTCGCTGCCCAATAACACGGCGAATCGCCTCGGGCTGATAATCAACCGTAAGCCCCCTAACAACAGTATACCCGTTCTTGTCAGCCTTTGCGTTCACATAAAAATCACGAACCACACTCATCGGGGCCACCTCTGGCGACTCACAAATAGAAATCCACCCTTTCTCAGCAATCATCGGCATAACTCACCATCCCTCCCTGATGGCAAAAATCCCCTTTTCTTCAGAATCGGCTTCGTCAGAAGCCTAGTATACTCCTCCTCAACAGCCCTATCCACCAATCGGGGCCTCGCAGCAGTACCCCTCGAAGAATCAGCAGTAGGAATGGTGCTACTGCTATCAACAGTTCGAGATCTCTTTGGGGCCATTGAAACTGAGAACAAGTGTTTGAGAGTTGTATTTTGTGTGTAAGAAAGAGTTTGTAAGCTGAAGGTATGTGGGAGATGTATACGGGAGGATGTGTGTATATATAGGGTAGGATGTAGGCTTAGAATTAGAACATGAGTGGGGTTGTGGCTTGTTTATTGGGGAAAATTCGTGGGTAATGGGGTTATGGTCGTGGGTTTATATTTTTGTGTGTTTTTCTATTTTTTTATAAGGCCTAAAAAAATTTTCAGCAGAAGGGCTCCAGGCGGCCTCCCAGGCTTTCCAGGTGGGCGCCCCAGCTTCCAGGCGGCCTTCCGGGCTTTCCAGGCGGGCGCCCCAGCTTCCAGGCGGCCGCTCCAGCTTCCAGGCGGGCGGCCGGGAGGTCTCTGGAAAAAAAATTTCTGCCCATTTTTTTTGATTTCTTTGGGTTTTTGGATAGAGTACAAACTTCTAAGGGTTCCTATAGTCTCAAATCTTGGGTTGCCTCCCAAGAAGCGCTTCTTTTACGTCATTAGCTTGACGTAGAGTAGGTCGATCAAGTTGACAATTAAACGACACTAACCACTTCCCGGTTTGCCGTGTACCCATAGTAATGCTTCAATCTCTGACCATTAACCTTGAATGCTTGGCCCAGATCGTTCTCAAAAATCTCCACCGCTCCATGTGGAAACACAGTTTTGACGATAAATGGTCCAGACCACCTTGATTTTAATTTTCCAGGAAAAATTCGGAGACGAGAGTTGAATAAAAGAACTTGTTGTCCCGGCACAAATGACTTAGGAGATAACTTCCTGTCATACCACCTTTTCACTTTTTCCTTGTACATTTTGTTTTCTCGTACGCTTGCAGTCGAAATTCATCAAGTTCATTTAACTGAAGCATTCGCTTCTTCCCAGATGCATCTAGATCAAGGTTTAACTTTTTCAAGGCCCAATAAGCCTTATGCTCAAGCTCCGCAGGTAAATGACATCCCTTACCATAGACAAGTTGAAATGGGGACATCCCAAGTGGAGTCTTGTATACTGTTCTATAAGCCCAAACAGCTTCATCGAGCTTCAAAGACCAATCTTTCCTTGACGGACAAACAACTTTCTCTAGAAAGCGATTGATCTCTCTATTAGACACTTAAGCTTGACCATTAGTTTGCGGATGATAGGAAGTAGCAATACGATGATTCACATTGTAGCGCTGCATCATAGAAGTAAACTTACGGTTGCAGAAATGCAACCCCTCATCACTTATGATTACTCGTGGTGTTCCAAACCTTGTGAATATCTGCTTATGAAGAAAATTCAACACTACCTTTGCATCATTTGTCGGTAGAGCCTTGACTTCTACCCATTTCGAGACATAATCGACTGCCATCAAGATGTACTGATTATTGCAGGATGAGATAAATGGTCCCATGAAATCGATTCCCCAAACATCAAAGACCTCAACTTTAAGCATCACATTTAAAGGCATCTCATCCTTTCTAGTAAAATTCCCAACTCTTTGGCAACGATCACACCTTAAAACGAACTGATGTGCATCCTTAAACAATGTAGGCCTGAAAAAACCTGCTTGCAGAATACGAGCTGCTGTCTTTTCACCCCCATAATGTCCATCATAAAAGTGGAATGGCAGTCTCATAATATTCCCTCCGTCTCACAGAAGGGATACATCTCCTGATGATCTGGTCAGCTCCTTGTCTAAACAAATATGGTTCATCCCACATATACCACTTCACCTCATGCAGAAACTTCTTCTTTTGAGCTATATTCGTATTAGGAGGCATTATATTGCTGACAAGATAATTCACAATGTCTGCGAACCATGGTTCTTCCTCCTGAACTGCGAACAACTGCTCATCCGGAAAAGATTCGTTTATCAATGTCTTATCATGTGAAGTAGAATCGGGATTGTCCAATCTAGAGAGATGGTCAGCTACTTAATTCTCAGTACCTTTTCGATCCTTGATCTCTAACCTAAATTCCTGTAGCAAGAGCACCCAACGAATAAGTCTAGGCTTCGAATCCTTCTTTGAGACCAGATAGCGAATGGCAGCGTGATCACTGAATACAGTCACCTTTGTCCCAAGTAGATAAGATCGAAATTTTTCGAAACCAAAAACTATAGCCAAGAGCTCCTTCTCAGTAGTGGTGTAGTTTAATTGAGCTCCATTAAGCGTCTTACTAGCATAATAGACCACATGAAAGATATTATTCTTGCGCTGCCCAAGAACTGCTCTCACTCCATAATCACTTGCATCATATATCATCTCAAAAGGTTCTGTCCAATCAGGTGTTATTATAACAGGTGAAGTTATTAAACTCTTCTTGAGAGTCTCGAATGTTGCCAATCATTCATCATCAAATTTGAGAGGCACATCTTTCTCGAGCAAGTTGCACAACGGCTTAGATATCTTAGAGAAGCCCTTGATGAAATGCCGATAAAAACCTGCATGACCAAGGAAACTACGGATTCCTTTCACAGAAATAGGTGGCGGAAGATTTTTAATGACCCCCACCTTGGCCTTATCAACCTCAAGGCCCTTGCTAGAGACCTTATGCCCAAGAATGATGCCTTGCTGCACCATGAAGTGACATTTTTCCCAATTGAGCACCAAATTAGTTTCCACACACCTTTTGAGCACCGAACGAAGATTATTCAAACATTCATCAAACGAATATCCAAAGACGGAGAAGTCGTCCATGAACACTTTGACATTATTTCCAATCATATCAGAGAATATAGCCATTATGCATCTCTGAAAAGTGGCAGGTGCACCACATAAGCCAAACGAAACTCTGCGAAAAGCAAATGTGCGAAATGGACAAGTGAAAGTAGTCTTTTCTTGATCTCCTGGTGCAATGCAAATCTGATTGTAACCCAAATAGCCATCCAGAAGACAATAATACTCATGACCAGCCAACCTGTCAAGCATCTGATCAATAAATAGAAGAGGGAAGTGATCCTTCCTTGTGGCTTTGTTCAACTTTATGTAATCCATGCATAACCTCCATCCTGTGACTGTTTGAGTGGGGATGAGCTCTTTCTTCTCATTTGCTACCACAGTAATACCTCCTTTCTTAGGTACACATTGCACGGAGCTCACCCAAGAATGGTCAGAAATAGGATATATAATTCCTGCATCCAGCCACTTTAGAATTTCTTTCTTCACTACTTCTTTCATGATAAGATTAAGTCTTCGATGTTGCTCAACAGTCGGGTTACTACCTTTTTCAGGCATAATTTTCTGCATACAGTATGAAGGGCCGATCCCTTTTATATCTGCTATAGTCCATCCGATGGCCGATTTGAATTCTGAAAGAGATGTGTCCTAAGTCCAATCATGTATGATGATTTAGGAATAACTTTTATGTAATCTGTTTTGATTTCATTGATATTAATAAAAGACTTGTTTTGGTTTTATTGCGGGCTTTATCTATTTAAGTGTTTAAATAAGATATACCATAGTTTAGAGTAAAGCTTTTTATGGATTATGATGAGATCATAATAATAAGACCTAAAAGATGATAACTCTAAACTTAAATATTTTTTGGTCGTAGGATTACTAACTGGTAATTAGTAATTCGCAAAGATCGGTACATACTATGCTTGCTTCATTATGAAGGATGTCTGTTCTCATAGACATTTGTGTGGTGACACTATAGCTAGTATGTAGGTGCTTATTATAGAATAATTTCACTGAACATGACTCACACAGCTGAACAACTGATGGAGTTCACTCACGTGTCAGCAGTTGTTCACATAGTGATAGTTGTACAAGTATCCTTAGACTTGAGGTCATCATAGTCATCTTGCGTACACTAAACTATGCTTTGGTTTAGTTCTTAGTCTCCAGAGACAATTATAAGGGCTCTACTGGGTATAGGAATTTGTACACGAAGATAGTGTATGATCAATAAAGGATCTACCCCTTCCAGAGAAGGAAGAGAATTTTCAATGCAGATCCACTTATGCTAGTTCAGGAATCTCTGACCAGAGTGAATGAAATTAGAAAGGAGTTTCTAATTTACATAAAATAGAACTAAGCATAATGAATGGGAAAGCAAATGATTAAATAAGATAGGCTTGACACAAGTTCCATGCCTTGTATTTAATCGTGACATTGCAGGGTAGAAGGAATTGATTGTAAGGTAACTACTCACTGAATAGGTTCTTGGTATTCTAAGCAGTGAATTCGTATTATCCGGATAGTCGCGATATGCTGAGAAGTATCCCTCACGATGTAGAATAAATATGATTAATTTATTAATTAATCATATTTAATGAATTAGAGAATTTATAAAAATAATGATAAAATAGTTTTATTATTATTTATTTCTACTACCGGCTTAATATTGAACCTACAGGGTCACACCATCAAAGAGAATGATTTAATGGTGGAGGAATTAATTAATAATGGCTGGTAATTATTTATTTGTGAAATAAATAATTAATTAGCAGATTTAATAATTGATTAAATGAGATTCAATTAATTCTTAATATTATTAATTAAGAATTTAATTTTGGAAATTAAATCAAGTGAGAGAATTATTTTTCTAAAGTGTTTAGAAAAGGGATTAATGATTAAAAGGTGTTTTAATTATTAGTTAATTGGTTAATAAGAATAATCAATTAAAGGGTTAATAATAATAATATTTTATGGAAAATTTTCAGCTGAAAATTTTGCCTATAAATATAGTATTATAAACCCTATTTGACTCAACCCAAATAATTAACCCTAATTTCAAAGTCGAACAAGAGGGAGACAACTAATTCTCTCAACCTCTTCCTCCTCCATCATATTGTACTCTTGGTGGATACCGGTGGAGTGCTTCACATTTGAGGAGCAGCTGCTAGGGATTTCCGTTCATCGTTCTTGGATCGCTATTAAAGACCTCCATCTTTCCATTAACGTAATGTTTCTTAAGGTAAACATACTGGACTACGAATTAAATATTATTTTTTGCATGGATCCTGCGGAAGGTTTCATTTTTTTTAAGATTTAAATTTACGTTTTCGTTGCATTTATGTGCTAAAAACCTTTCAAATTCTCTCAAGATCCTCAAGAGCTTGTCCTCCTCACTATCTGAAAGGTCAGATGCAATAATAACAGGCAAAGTAGATGCATCACCTAAAAAAGCATACCTCAAGTGTTCGGGCTATGGTTTAAGCTCCAAAGTAGGTGCTTCCTCAATAGATGGTTTGAGCTTTCCCTCAACATTCTTGAGATCAGTATTACCCAGAGATTCAAATGGCATGTCTAACTTTCACTTCCAAGGAGAAAAATTAGATATTGTAATTGCTCATTGCCTTCCTCATCTTCACTGTCAAATTCCCCCACTAGGGCTTTCTCTAAGGCATCATACATTAGCATATGATCGAGTTCTGAAGTTACCGCCGAATCAATCAAATCCACCTTTAAGCACTCCTCATCTTCTGTAGGGAATTTCATCGCCTTGAATACATTGAATGTCACATCATGATCCTGCACCCTCATAGTAAGTTCACCTTTCTGCACATCTATCAAGGTACAACCTGTAGCCAAGAAAGGTCTTCCCAAGATTATGGGAATCTTCTTATCTTCCTCAAAATCCAGAATGACAAAGTCTGCAGGGAAGAAGAGCTTATCCACCTTTACTAACACCTCTTCCACGATGCCTCGTGGGTATGTAATAGAACGATCAGCCAATTGTAGAGACAAGTAGGTGGGCTTTGGATCAGGCAAATTCAGCTTTTTAAAGATAGACAACGACATCAGATTGATGTTTGCTCCCAAATCGCAAAGGCACTTGTCAAAAGACAACTTGCCAATGGTGCAAGAAATGGTGAAGCTACTTGGATCTTTAAGCTTTGGAGGTAATTTTTGTTGCAACACAGCACTGTATTCTTCCGTTAGAGCAACGGTATCAAAGTCATCCAGTTTCACCTTCCTTGAAAGAATACTTTTCATGAATTTTGCATAACTAGGCATTTGCTCCAGTATGTTGATGTGAAGTTTTTTAAACACCTCTAGAAACTTACCAAATTGCTTATCCAGCTTTTGTTTTTGCAATCTCTTAGGAAAAGGTGGTGGAGGATAGAGCTATTTCTCCCCTGTATTACCCTCAGGCAGAGTGTGTTTAACAGTAGTCTTCCTTGGTTCCGCCTCTTTCTCCTTTTGCTTTTCTTCTTCATCTACAACTTCAGCTTCTCCATCTTTTGCTTTTTCAGCATCAGCAACTTTTCTAGACCTTAAGGTAATAGCTTTGACTTGCTCTTTAGCTTCCTTCCTGCCTGGCACTTCAGTATCGCTGGGAAGTGTGCCAGGTTGATGATTGAGCACGGCATTGGCTATTTGACCGATTTGATTTTCCAAGGTCTTGATAGAAACAACCTGACTTTTGCACAACAGCTTTAGCTCCTCGAAATTAGTGCTAGAAGGTGGAGCAACACCTCCTTGTTGAGGATATGGTTGTTGAACAGTATTCTGAATATTGCTCCAGCTGAAATTGGGATGATTTCTGTTATTAGGATGATAAGTAGCTGGAACAGGCTGCTGCGGTCGCTGATAAATGTTCACATACTGAACAGATTCATTAACAAGAGAACACTGATCCGTAGCATGAGAGCCTGCATATAGCTCATAAACCAGAGCTATCTGATTGACTCCATAGTTGGCTAAAGAATCGACCTTCATAGAAAGTGCTTGAAGCTGCGCTGCAATAGTTGTGGCTGCATCTACTTCCAAAATACCTGCTACCTTCCCAGGCATCATCCTTTGAGTTGGGTTTTGATGCTCGTTTGCAGCCATAGTTTCAATAAGATTATAAGCTTCAGTATAGCTTTTGCCCCACAAGGCGCCTCCAGCGGCTGCATCGAGCATGGGCCGAGATTGGGCCCCCAAACCATTATAGAACCCAGTGAGCACCATCCAGTCAGGCATACCATGATGTGGACACTTTCTCAATATCTCCTTATAGCGCTCCCATGCTTCGCACATAGATTCTGTCGGTTGCTGCGCAAACTGAGTAAGAGCACTCCTCATAGCTGCAGTTTTGGCCATTGGATAAAACTTCACCAGAAACTTTTGCGCAAGATCTTGCCAAGTAGTGGTGGACCCAGCTGGTTCAGAATGTAACCAGTTCTTAGCTTTATCCCTCAGAGAGAATGAGAAAATCCTCAGCTTGATAGCCTCATCAGTAACACCATTATATTTGAAAGTACTACAGATCTCGACAAAATTCCTGATATGCATGTTGGGGTCTTCAGTCGCAGCACCTTCGAAAGAAACAGAATTCTACACCATCTGAATAGTGCCCGGCTTGATTTCAAAAGTATTAGCCTGAATAGCCGGATGAAGGATGCTTGACTGAATATCATCAATTTTAGGCCGAGAAAAGTTCATAAGAGCTGGATCTGCTGCTGGAACTATACGATCATCCATGATTACCGGTTCTTTCTGCTCACTCTCTTTATCCGAATCTTCAAAATCTATCTTCTCAGGAATATCAAGAACTGAGTCTGTCTCCTCAGCCGTATCTAAAGTCCTCTTGTGAGTACGAGAACGTGTTTGCATAAACGCTCGCTAGAGTACCTGAAATACAACCGGAAACAATAAGTAACAAGTCTTAATCAATGAGTCCTAATGATAACTGATGGTAAGTATATAAACTAAATAAATTAACACCGAGTCCCCGGCAGCGACGCCAAAAACTTGTTAGGCACAAAACACGCGCTAATAATTTACGCAAGTATACGCATTCACAGGTAATATAGAATGATTTCTAGTTCGTTCCCACAGAGACTCAGACTAATTATATTTAATTAACACTCACTCACCAATGTATAATTACTTCTCAATGTCAAAACAATAACACTTAAGGTTGATTACCTAATTATTAACTACAATTAACTACGAGAATAAAACACTTAAATTATTACTTGAATTAACAATATTAAACACACATGAGATTACAACTTCATTACTACTTCATTCAATAGTTATTGTTATTACCCTTAGCATGTAACGATGATGATATTAATCGAACAACACGAAACTGATAAAAGCCAACTTTCATTGTACTAGTACCATTCTACCAAACATCCACAATTAAGATAGAAGTTGCATAGGCATCAATTATGTTGAGACCCTATATGTCTACAGAATTTGACAATATAACGATTTAAGCGCAAGTTATTCATTATGATTATACAGGGCAAGTAAAAAGGTTAGAGTTACCCACTAATCATGCATACAATACATGAACCTATGCTAGCATGGCAAGTTCTAAATCTCAAGATTCACTGTCGCTTCACAAGAGATTAACAAGCTATCTTATATGTTCACGATGCACATAAGATGAATAAGCACAACCTATAATAGATATCATACAATCATCATACACTAAGGTATTAAACAATTAACTAAAGAAATCCATAGTAAATTCGCTACGACCCCATGATCACGATTAGCCCATGATAGAACTCATCGTCACCATGGGTTCATATGAAAACATGATAATAACATGACAATATAAACTAACTAACTATTTATTAAAACCAGAGTACGTCACAAGAGTAAATAGGTTCAAAGTAAAGAAAACTAGCATCCACTATTACAATGAATAAAAGAATCATAAATTAATGTATGCTTCCTCTTTTTCATTGCAGTGTGCTAAAACGGTCTTCTTTTCTTCTCTCCTTGCTCCTTGCTTGATGATTACTTCATATTGTGAAATGTCTCTGAAGATTACTTATATAGAAGTCCACAAGAATCAGCCATCTCAGAAGTCCAGTAGAACACGACTTAATAAAAATCAGAATTTAATTTCCCAACTCCGGGCGGCAGCCCCAGCTTCCCAGGAGGGCGCCCCTGATCCCAGGAGGGCGCCCCTGATCCCAGGAGGGCACCTGGCAGGCTTCTGGAAAAATGTTTTTCTGCTCCTGATTTTGCTGAATTCTTCGCACATTCCCCCGAGACTGATCCCAAGTACTTCCATAGGCTTATTTTGATGAAATCTCCCTGAATACGCAAGCTACACCCTGAAATGCAAAAACACTCGAAAGCGCATCAAATACACAAAATACTTGATTTCAAGACATCAATTAAAGCCATTATAAGATGTTCTAAGTGGTATAAAATGCCACTTATCAGTAAGATTACAACGAGCGATAGTTCGATCTTAGAACCTTGTAAAAGGATAGACCAGTGAGTCTAGAGCAGAATTATTCGGTAGAAATGATGTCAAGACTATATATATACTCGTAGACCTCTAATATATTCGGTAATGTATGTTCACTTACACACATATGCCACCGAACTTATGGACTGCATAGAAATCCCTAAGAGATCTCTTTGATCTGTACCCAGAGGGAACTGACCACTTACAGTTAGTAACGGATGCGTGTAGCAGGCCCCTATCGGCTTAACAAATGCTTTTGGAATAATTCTTAGAAAGGTCTTCGAGGTAAAACACCGGAATGACAAATATACTTACGAAAGTCAAGTTATTACGTGACTTTAAAATGATGATTGAGGGAGACACTAGTTGAAACATGGAATTGCAAAAATGAAGAGATGGGATCATCCTCGGACGGATGATGACGAGGGTTAGGATAATCAGTAAATTATTTTAGCATCTACTCACCGTCACACTACTCCCTCCAAACTGTTGATCATTCGTATTGCCTTGATAAGCCATATCAGGCAATCCTTTTCATTCCCTACTTTGAACTTTTGATGTGAACATCTTGAATAGCCTTTCTCCGCATCAGGACTTGTTCAATTCTTTTAGTTGATCAATGCACTTTCATTCATATATTATGATCTTCTTGTTCGGCTCAGAGCTATTTATACTTTATTTCAATTATCCAAGGAATGTTTTTTCTCCTCAATTCATTGACGAATATTCATAATGAATATCTTCATTTGATTATTCTTTCATACTTACTCTTTTCAGTCGAGATTGTAAATATTTAACAAATTGTTAAAAACACGGATGATCTAATATCCATAGATTCCTCGGGAATCCTTTTCTTCTAATTGGGATGAAATTGTATATTGAACTTTGAAATCATATTAAGGGTATCAATTTGATATTGGTATTCCGAATTCAATTCTATTTGAGAATCTGATAAAGTATGTGAACGAGGACACCTCTAAGTATACCCTTTTATTGGAAAAAAATATTTGATAAGAGGCTATCGATCATTTCGATGCCAAGACCACTCGATTCAGAGTTATAATCGTCTTTATCGACCCAAATTTGAAAACTCTTTATTTCAAAATCGTCATACGGGTAGCCACAAATTTCTTTAGTGGTTACGATGTTGAGATTTTTTTTACAAACAAACTGAAATATGCCTAGTTGCATATGTTCTCATGAATGACTAGTTAATTGTCCTAACTATTCAAAATTTTAATTAATACGACGAAAGCCTAGCTAATCCTCCTAACTAGTTGCTATGGGCCAAACCAATTGAGCTGGCCATTTTCTTCGTCGGTTGATAATATTGCTTGATATGGACTATTTATTATTTTTCCTGTTCCACTTCCAATCAAATTTTTATTATTCCGTAGTGCATTATATATGCAAAATTTAATTGTTGATGAAATTTTCAAAGAATGATTTAATTGAGACCTAACTAGGTCGCCCACTCCAACGAGAATTCATATTCAGTTTTATGAAATATTTTGTTCATGAAATGTTCTATTCTTTTATTTATATAATGAATATCCAATTAAAAATCATAAAGTGATTGAAGAAAAATATACTTCCTTATTTGTTAATCATTGAATAAAATTCCTTCTTTCAAAATAGCATCTCTTTGAAACCTCAATGGTTAACCTTTGGTTGAGGATTTTATTTGATAATTATTTCATTACTCAAAAAGAAAAGTATTATTTCAATGGGGAAATCTTACAAGTATTGTTCGTATGATGTTATTATCCAGCAATTATTGCTTTCAAGGGATATTATCTATAATATCATAGTATAAAATTTTAAGGACATGGAAGGATAATCCTTGGTGTATCATTCCTTCCAAGTTATAAATCTTCTAAGTGTTGCGACTCTTTTATTCAGAGCTCATTATTTCTTCAGTTATGAGATTTTAAAATTTTGTTAAGATTGTCTAAAATTGCATCGATATCTTGAAAATCATTTCCAAGACTGATTGCCTTCCAAACGAAGAGAGGTATAGTTAATAACCGATTATTATAATATGAGACTGAAAACCCAGTGCTATGATGGTGCAATCGAAGCATCGTGATGAGTAAGTTATTTTGAAAAGGGAATACCATGTTTGGTTATCATCCTAAAGATCTTTAACATGTTTATAGAAGAATGATTATAGAGATACAACGTGATTAGTGAGGTACGCTTATATGAAACATTATCGGGATAGGTAGTAATGAATTCGGAAAAGACCAAGCATGTATGAATTCGAGGAATATGATTTTGAAAAAGCGAATGTAAGATTGTTAACAATCCCGTGTTCGCAATACCTGACGATAAAAAGAGGATTTTATGTAAAGTATACTGATATGACTATGCGGCTTAAGGACCGTTACATAAGGTGTTCTAATAATAATCTAGAATAATTGCGATAAGGTTCACACTGAAAGGGACAAAGAGTTTACTTATGAGGAAATTTTGGATTTTTTTCTTACACTGGACACGAGATAGAGGCTATAGTCAAATTGATCAAGGACTATGATTAAGAAATCTATTATCATCAAGGAAAGGCCAATGTGGTGGGCGACACTATAAGTTGGAAAAGATATATTGAGTATGACAAATCTCAGAACAACTGATGAGAAGGATCGCATGAAGAGAACCCTTTATTACTTAACAGGAAGACTTAAAGATGCCTATAAATGTAAAAGGATATTAGCCATGACCGAATATTAAAGGGATGTCATTGATTAGGCAAGTAAGTACTCGACATGGTTGAAAGTGAAAACAGAAAGGCGCGGATTAAAATTTTGGTGATTGCGGCCTGTAAATGACCCGAATGGGAGTAAGAGTTTATTATAATAAATTCTGGTGGAGGTTTATCAGGAACCAAGTAAGCCGTCATGCTATTTTAGGATTTTGAGTAATAGGTTAAATAAGACCGCTTATTTTATTATGCAAATAATAGATCTCCGCTCTATAAAATTGTTATGAACATGGAAGAGATAATTTATGATATAGAGACCCCGTGATATCATGCCACGCAAGGACCCAAGATATTTCGCGAGAAGGGACGAACAGAGGCACGACTTAGAGTTCTCAAATCGACAAGTAGAATGGGAGGACTATCCAGACAATTGCAGATACGTCTATCGGCTTGCATTTTATTTGGAACGGTTAGGAGAATCGCCTATCGTTGACAAAAAAATCGTATAGATATACTTACCACGCGAGCATACGGAAAATAGACATCGATATCCCTTACGAAGAACAACGTGGAAGAATGAAGGATGTTATGGTTAGAGCTGACTGAAGGCAATGAAGATCGCACATGCCCTATAAAGGCCACTGGTAGCAGTACCAATAAATGCGAATACGTCTAAGGCGCTAGCGAGAATAACGAACACGACCCAGAAGGTATCGTAGTCCTATAAATATTATACGGGGAATGATTAAAGAAGTCTGACCGATAGCGGAAGCTAAGCGTTCCACGATTCTAAAACTTATCAATCGATTGCTTATGAAATGGTGCTTCCTTCAAGATGGCAACAGGATCCGACGTGCCTTACGTTACTACGGGAAGAAATGTTAAATCTAACGCTAAACGTATAACATGAGACGAGCGTGTAGAAATGCAACGAGAACTTCTTATATAAAATAATCGACAAAGATGATGCGCCAAAATGAGCAAATGTTAAGGAACAAAACTCTAGCACTAGTAAGAGTAATGGAGGGGAAACAAATAAGTTGAAGGAGCATTCCAAACACTAGAAGATGCGCTAATAGTCCATATTATAGATATTTAATGAAGATGAAATGACCAATTGATGTTAATCGAATTACGGATAATAACGAGTTATCATGCGGGCATTGGAACGGCTACAAAGCTTTGTAAGGAAGAAAGAATCGTTCTCCCTTAGATTGGGAAGAAGTTGATAAGTAGAGGATAACTTGGACTATAGTTGAGTCAACAGACCAAAGGAATTCCTAGAACTTATCGGAACCCGGCTAGTGGCAACCCAGGATGAACAATAGAGATATGCAGACCAGAACTATAAAGACAGAAAGTATGAAGTAACAGACCAAGTATTGTTGAAAGTGCCTCTCGGGGAGGGAGTGATGAGATTTAAAAGGGAAAGAAATGTTGAACCCAAGGTTTATTGGACCGGTTGAAGAATTAAAGGACTAAGAAAGTTGACTTATAAATTAGCACCATCGTCGAAGGGTCGCCAAGTTTATAATGAGTACCACGAATCGAAGTTAGGAAATTTAACCGTCAACGCCAAACATATGATTGAAAACAAGCTAATAAGCTTGCAGCCAGACTTAGCGTTTGTGGAGTAACGTATAGAGGTCATAGGTCTACAAGGACGAGTAGCCATTAATATATTGGACATATGGGTGGAAATTTTATAAAGAGATCCAATACTGCGAAGTCAATGTGAGAACTCGAGGTGGTCATGCGAGAAGCGTATCCCTGCCTATTTCTAAACTGATTTCGGGACAGAATCCTTTTAAGGGGGAAGACTGTAAGAACCCAAATTTTTGATATCGCTAAAAGACCTTTATGAATAGTAACCTTGCAGTTTTAAAAAAAACTTTTGTGACCACACCATATACGAGTTTTTTATTTAAGATTCCGAGTTGATATTATGATTATACATACCAAATGAGTGTATGTTAACGCTATTAGTTTTTGAAGAAAACGAATGTTGAAAAATGTCCGTATCTATGAGCCATCAAGGATTACGAGAATCACAATATAATTACAAATTTAAAATCCTATAAATTCAAGTCTGAGAACGATACTTCAAAACATAAAAGGACGTATAAAGAAAAGGATTTACACCGTGAATCGTTTACGAGAAATTATTACGAAAACAAATAAGTGACCGAGCAAACGCGTAAACGAATAAATAAATGTATCGAACCAAGCTAACTAAACTAACTAACCATGGTAAGAAACTAACCATGGTTAAATTATTAAATAGTAACCTAAACTAGGAAGCATGATGACCTAAAGGCTAAAATAGTAGACCTATAATCTAAACTAGATAGGTTAGCTTGTTAACCTAGTAAGCTAGCTAAGATATGCAAGGATTTGCTATTCCTAGGTTATATACTATAATATATACAAATCATATCTTCAAAAAATTTTCAAGAGAAGCATTCAAGAAGCAACAAACTCTCTCTCTCTCTCCAAAAACCCAATGCTGATTTCCAAGAACACCATGGGAAGAAAAATTTATATCTCATGTTCTACTCATTCAAAAATTACAAGATTTTAACCAAGGATTCCTCATATCATTTACAAGGTACATTTAAAATTTCATGGCCATTCGATTAGTATAGCATAGTCAAATCCTTGCTCAAAATTTATGGTGAATAGTAACTCTGAAAATCTCTTTTTATTTTCTTGATTTTCATGGCATGATTTAGGATCCTTAAGCATAACCAATACCTCCTCTGTAGAGGTTCCTGAATGTATAACTATAGTTTCTTAAAAAGTGAGAATTTATTATTATAGAAGATTTTATGAGGATCGTTTAGGCGCTTGAATCGCTTGATTTCAATTTACGGATCAAACGTTATGACTGTTTTAGTAAAAGGGATTTACGAGACAAAACTGCTACAAATTATGAACTTTGTAAATATAAATGATAGACTTAAAAATATTTAAAAATTATTACCTTTTTACAGAGAGTAAGAAATATAGTTTATTAACTTCCATAAAAATTTTAGGTAAAAATGTTTATTTTTCAATTTTATAAAAATGTCGGAGCCGAGGTCGCGCGAAGTACGAACGTCAAAAACAACCCATGTTAGAAACTGCTACTTCGGGATTTTCACCCATGTTACCAGAAGACCATTTTCATATGATGTGTTCTAAATTTAGTGAAAATGGTGCGACAATTGAGTTAACGGTTTGAAAGATATCAACATTTTAGTGAAAGCGGTTTGAATAGTAAAACTCCGTAGTTGACCGAACTTTTGAAAAGTTTTTCACCTAATTAAATTCATTTTATCAAAATGAAACTTTTATGATAAATATTAAAAGCACTAAAGAAGCTCCTCGATGTGGTTTAGTATTAAAATATTAATTTTATGATTTATTAAAAATGTTAGAATGCGAGTCGCGTAATAGTAACATTCGGTAAAGTCAACTCTAGAAGACCACTTTGACCGTCCGTTTCGACCAAGGATCGATACTTATTTCGAGTCGGTCGAATATTGAAAATTATGAAGTACTGAAGTTATTAGAAATATAAGTCGGTGTTGAGATTAAGAATACTGATTAAGATTATGATATCTGTTGATCAGAAAACGTATCTTGGACTCCAATATAAATATAAATATAGGGGTACTCGTATTTTGTTAGGGCTTGAAAATATTATACTCTTAAAAATGGTGCTATACAATGTATATGTATTAAGAAAGAGTGTACCTTTAATTTTCAAATTAATAACAAATATACCGATAAGTGTTCGAATCACGTGAAAATAACGCTCTCCTTAAAATAAATAAGCCCTTTCCGTGTGGTGCTTGAAGATTGATTGGCTTCTATTTCTCAGGATACAATGAACAAAGGTGGTTTTGAAGCACTTAACAAACCCGCCTTCTACGAACTGAACAAACATCGCAATTATCTCACAAAATAGAACTAAGAGCTCTAAGAAGAATGGGAGCGCGATGAGATAACTCAAGTGGTTAAGGGCTTATCTCTTGTCATCCCAGGTTCTGGGTTCGATTCTCGCTCACCCAGAGATTTTTTAGGACAGATACTCAACTGTAAGGCATATAAGCCAAATTAGTCAAAAAAAAAGAGCTCTAAGAGCCCGCAAGGGTTGGCTTAGCTGGTTAAAGAGGGGATAACTATCCTCTTGGTCACAGGTTCGAATCCCACGGGAGGAGAATTTATGATTATGCCTCCTCAGCCAGAGCCTATCGCTTAAATGCGGTTTACCTTGGTTCACATGATTTGCAGGCTATTATGTGAACCCGTAGGGTTTACCCAGTGCGCACCCGAAGGGTAGCGGCTGCGGGTTACCTACGATAAAAAAAAGAGCTCTAAGAAGAATGGAGGAAAACATTGAAAGTAGTATCTATTTTTTCATCTTTAATAATGGAGCAAAATATTTTAATTATAGAAAAGAAATATTTATAACTTACAAGTCATTAATTTGTAACCTACATATTAATGAACACAATTAAAAAATAGCTTGATTGTATAGGAGTTACACAAATTAAAGTATAAGTTACAAATCAAAAATAATTAAATATCAATTTAAATTTTATTCAAAATAATCCAACAGTCTAACCTCCTTCTAAGAAAAACCATCCACAAAATTAGTATAATAGTTCAAAGTTATAGATTGAGCTTCAAAATATGAATCGAGCTTCAAAAACCACAAATCGACTCTAATTCTTCATCAGTCACGAAAGATGGCTTTAAGAGACACAAGGCACGGGCAAATGATTAAATCCAAGCACTAAATATGCAGCTAGCGTTAAGAAAGTGGAGAACAGCAAAGCTCCGGTGACTCCGCAGAACTTGTTTCCTGATGCGGAAAACTCAAAAAACAACGAGATGCCAAGTTGATCAGATCTGATGTGTGAAAAAATAGATCTAAAGAGGATACATGGACTCGATTTCCTACTGATCAAGGCAAATAAGTGTTAACAAGTTATGCAAGGCCTCACCTAGAAAAAATGAAGTGAGAAAATAGAGCTCCTGAGGAATAATCACGTGTGCATGAAATGTTAATGTCGACAACGAGTTGCGTCATCTGGACATGAGCGAAGAAGATTAGTAAAAAAGGGGAGACAAAGGAAAGAAATAGCTCAATTGCAAAAGGAGATGGTGAAGGTCTTGGATGGGTATGTCTCCTTGGAGTACCAAACTATGATGACTCCTCTGGCTTATTCTCCTTTAGAAGAAGCGCAGAACAGAGGATGACGAGTCCTACAAGAATGAAGACTATTACAGAGAAAGAAAGTCAGCTCCAAGGAACCTCAAAAAGGACGACACAATAATGTTCAAGGACTTCATAAAGACTCACTTGGGGAAATCGAGGTCTTCTTAGAGAGTCCAATTATTAAAAAGGCTGAGATAAAAAAAGACCTTGAGGTGCCCTCTGTCGATTATTTTGATAGCTTCGCAGACCCTGCAGACTCCATCCAACTCTTTGACGGTCGTATGGCCTTCTACGGACACTCTGATGTGGCAAAGTGTTAATACTTCTCAACATGCTTGAAAGGCCCATAACTCATATGCTATTACCATCTCCTAGCAAGATCCATAGAGTCATGGTCCACTTTAAAGAGTAAATTCAAATCTAGATTCTCCACTGCCAAGACAGTAAAGAAAATGATGGCCTCCCTTGTAAACATTCGCCAAAGTTCAAATGAAAGTCTACAGGAATACTTCAATCGATTTTAGGCCGAGACAATACAAATTTTGGATTTAATTGAGAACCTAAAATTAACTTACTTAGCAGCATGGGTCGACGGAAGTAGGCACAATTATTGTTAGAGGAGTTTTTCGAGAAAAGCCCTTCGATACTTTAAAAAGCTATTGACCTATTTGTAATATATAGTAGATGATGTCAAAGATTACTGGAGCTAACAATGTCATTAGCATCTCTGATCATATTATGAAGCAAATGAAATGGTCATCTGATCTGAGTAGAAGATTAATGAACAGTTATTTTCAGTAATCTGTTAAAGTTGGGGTCAACCCTAAGTTAGTTGTATTGTTATCTTAATTTATATTTTGTACTTGTAACACTTAAAGTCTATAAAAATGCAAAGGAGCAGACTGGAGTCTTTTTCCTAAAACAGTATCAAGCCTAAGGATTCTATCTCGAAGAAGATCAAGAAGATCATGACTCAGAAGAATTTTGAAGAAGCTTGGAGTTGAATAAATCTGTTTGGAGAAAAATATTTTAAGTCAAGATCTATACAAGTCACAGATTTAATGTTATAGAAAAGTCATTTGAGAACTCCAGAGAGTACCGATGGATAAGCAATATCTACTCGATGGATGAGCAATATCTACTCAACTGATGAACAATATCTACTCGACGGATAAGCAATATCTACTCGATGGATGATCAATATTTACTCGATGGATAAACTGTATATCTACTCGACGGATGAGCAATATCCACCGAGAGTGGAGAAGTCAGGAAAGCTACTCGAGAACTCAAGAAGATATCGACGAGCCAATTTAAAGAACTGAAGATTGGAGATATCGACAAGTCATTCCTTCACTAGAGAACTCAGAGTTATCGATAAGTCAAAGTGAAGATATGAAGACTAGAGATCTCGACAAGCTGAAGACCTCTACAAGTCAAACTCAATATGGAGTGCTAGAGATGCTTATCAAGTTGTCAAGTGCTCTATTAATTCAAACTGGAGATATCGAAGTACAGTCTCAAAGTACAGAATTGTAGATCAGTTCAACATCCAAGATAAACAATCAACAAACAATCCAACAGCTGGATTGACAAGTCTATAAAAAGCAGCTTGAAGAGTGTGCAAGATCAATGGCAAAGATTAACTGACAGAGGAATATTAAAGTAAACACAGGATGCTAAAGATATGCTAAGCCAGAAATGGAAGATTTTCTTTTCTATAAATAGAAATGACAAGTGACAGTTTAGAAAAGCTAATAGCATGTTTATTATCCACTGTATAAACCAGCAGTTAACTGAATTATAAAGTTAACATTGGTCCTCTAGTTAGAAGTAACAATTTAGATCAAATCTCTTGTATCACTCTCAAGAAGAAGCTGAACTCTTTAACATCAAAGAGCTTAGAAATTTTGTAACAAAACAGTCTTAATTTTTAATATAAAAATTAAGTGAGTTTTAAAGATTTGTGTTCTTTATTTTCTGCAAGTTTAGATTCTGCATGAACACTTTTCTATACAAGATTTAATTTACTTTGTTCAACCATTAACTTTCAAGAAAAGCCTAAAATCAGAAAAACACATTCACCCCCCCCCCCACACCCCTCTGTGTGTGATTCATTACCTAACAAGTGGTATCAGAGCAAAATCTAAAAGTAAACAGATTCAAGATCTTGGAAGAATGAATATGTTAGGCACAAAGTATGCGCTAAATAATTCACGCAAGTATACGTGTTCGCAAGTAATATAGAATGATTTCTAGTTCGTTCCCACAGAGACTCTGATTAATTATATTTAATTAACACTTACTCACCAATGTATGATTATTCTTCAATGCCAAGACAATAACACTTAAGATTGGTTAACTAATATTAACGACGAGAATTAAACACTTGAATTAACAATATTAAACACACATGAGATCCTAACTTCATTACTACTTCATTCAATAGTTATTGTTATTAACCTTAGCATGTAATGGTGATGATATTAATCGAACAACACGAAACTGATAAACGCCAACTTTCGTTGTTCGAATACCATTCTACCAAGCATCCATAATTAAGATAGAAGTTAAATAGGCATCAATTATGTTGAGACCCTATATGTCTACAGAATTTGACAACATAACGATTTAAGCGCAAGTTATTCATGATGATTACAAAGGGCAAGTAAAACGGTTAGAGTTACCCACTAATCATGCATACAATACATGAACCTATGCTAGCATGGCAAGTTCTAAATCTCAAGATCCACTGTCACTTCACAAGAGATTAACAGGATATCTTACATGTTCGCGACGCATATAAGACGAATAAGCACAACCTATGCTAGATATCATACAATCACCACATACCAAGGTATTAAACAATTAACTAAAGAAATCCATAGTAAATCTGCTAGGTTGCCATGATCACGATTAGCCCATGATAGAACTCATCGTCACCATGGATTCATATGAAAGCATGATAATAACACAACAATATAAGACTAATAAAAATACTTATAAATAATGAAGTACGTCACAAGAGTATTAAGGTTCAAAGCATAAAGAAAACTAGCATCCACTGTTACAACGAATTAAAAGAATTACAAGATAAACGAATGCTTCCTCTTCTTCGTTGTTGTGTGCTAAAACGGTCTTCTCAATCTTCTTGCCTTCGCTCTTGATTGATGAAAACGTCTTCCCATAAGGTTTATATAAGCGTCCAGGAGTCACCACGCCAACAGAAGCCCAATTATACTTGAATTAATAAAATCCAGATTCTGAAATTCCGCACACACGCGGTCGCCTGCTGTCTCTACGCGGTCGTCTGCTCCTGGCGCGCGGTCGCGTGCTACCTTTTTGGGAAATTCCTTATTTTGCTCTTGTTTTTGCTGATTTCTTCGCTCATCACCCCTAGATTGATTCCAAACACTTCCTTAAGCTTTATTTAATGAAAACCACCTATCTAAGCAAGTTATACCCTGAAATGCAAAAACACTAGAAAAATCGTCAAATACACAAAATACTTGAGTCCAAGACACCAATTCAAGCTGTTATGAGACACTCTAAGTGGTATAAAATGCCACTTATCACACCCCCAAACTTGAATCGATGCTTGTCCTCAAGCATCACAGACTCAAACTCAGAATAAAACATGCATGCATGCAACTAGATGAATGCAGCGATCCCCTCACGATGACTAAACCAACCAACACATGACATATCAAAAAATGCAATTAGGCGACTAAAGATCAATCAAATCACGCAAGCTAACATACAACTAGAAATGTGGTGTGTGTGAATGCTTAACAGATATGCTTCAAAACTAGATCAATCACCATAACTTAATTATCCTCAAGGCAATCACACGCTTATACGAAGAATATATTCTAGACACAAAATGACTTATCACACTACAAGATTATTGGAGTTTATTACGGAATCATGCTTTTATTCAACACATAAAACAAATGCTTATTTGATCGTGCAATGAGTGAGGTCCACAAAAGACTTATGCAATGGTACCCATTTAGCAAGCATTAGGTTAATGGATCCCAGACTATAAAAGCCTTAGGTCACTAGGCACAAAGTCCCCTAAAAACTTAATAACTCGAATACCAAAGAGCCCACCCGTGATCAATTGTGCATTAAACCATTTTTTTTCCTCTTTTTTTTTTCTTTTTTTTCTTTTTTTTCTTTTTTTACACATATAATTTTTTCAATTTCTGAGCAAGTGCGTTTCGCTCCATCTTGCTCAACCCTAGACTACTCATATACAATATGAGCCGGCTACTAGACATTTGATGCCTAGCCACAACTAGCAATGAACTCTAATTTTTATCTCCAAATTTTATCTTTCCATGTCTTTTATCATTAAGAGCCTAGCATACATTCTAAGTATATGCAATAGATTAACCTCAAAAACCATCCAGCCCTAACAATGATCTAGTCCTTAAGCATACTCTAAGACTTGGTGAAATTACAAGTGCTTCTAGCATGCATATCAACCTAACAAGATTCAACATCACTCTAACACTATCACTACACTCGCATCAATATCACATATTAATCGGTAAAGCAATACAAAGGGATCATGGTATATGCATGAGCTATATGACATAATAAATAAAGTTATAAATAAAAAAAACTATATGGCAAAAATATGCAATTATATGAACTAAACTATCATGAATATGCAACTACACACAAATACATCCCTTAACTACCACCCCCAAACTTAAAATCTTCACTGTCCCCAGTGAAGGTAATAGAAAGGAACACAGGGTATACCTACTCAGAAGAATCATCATCATCACCCTCAGAGGGTGGAGTTTCAGGAGGTGGATAAGTAGAATCCTCACCAAAAACGGGCCACTGGATGTTAGCTCCAAGGCCTCTAAATGCAGTCCCAAGTGCTTGGGTGAGCTCCTCCGCAAACCGACTCTGTGACTTATACATCGCATCCATCCTCCTCAAAAGTCTCTTGTACTGGACATCAGCCAATCCCGAACCATCTCCTCCCTGGGCTCTCGAAGACCCTGCCTCTCTCTGAGCTTGACTAGGCCTAGCCACGGTAGCACCAGCTGCTGGAAGTCCTCCTGGAAGGTGATACCCCAAACCATGTGACTCGGGCTCTCCACCCGTCCACTCCTGCATCGCATTCAAAGTCGATGAATCAATAGGAGCGGCCGGCATCTGCAGCTGCACATAAGAAGGCCACTAGACTCCAACTGCCTTGCAAAGCTTTGTGATAATAGAGGCATACGGGATAGAGTATTGCAATTTCCCCATCAAAAAATTCAAAATCCCTTGGTAGATGTACTCACCAAGGTCCATATATTCATCATTCAGAATCCCCCATAACAACCTCGCCCTCTCCACTGTAACCTCATGTGCATGCAAAGAAGGAAGAATATTAGCACATATAAACGCATTCCAAGCACGAGCATACCTATTCATCGTGACAGCAGGGAAAGTATGATAATCGTTGGATCCCTTTTTGAACTTCCACACTGTGCCTGGCTGACAGAGAGTAGCAACAATCAAGTCCAAATCAAAGTCCTCAGGGGCCTTTGAATTCAAGTTCTCCTCATATGGTTCCCTTTGTCGCTGTCCAATCACACAGCGAATCGCCTCGGGCTGATAGTCAACAGTAAGCCCATGAACAACAGAAAACACATTCTTGTCGGCCTTGGCATTCGCATAGAACTCGCAAACGATACTCATCGGAACCGCCTCAGGTGACTCGCAGAATGTAATCCATCCCTTCTCAGCAATCATCGGCAACAACTCACCATCCCTCCCTGATGGCAAGAACCCCCTCTCCCTCATAATAGGCTTAGTCAGAAGCTTGGCGTACTCTTCTTCAATAGTCCTATCAAACAATCAAGGCCTCGCAGCAGTATGCCTCGAAGAATCAGTAGCAGTCAGATTGGTGCTGCTACTACCCACAGTTCATGATCTCTTTGGGGCCATGAGAACTGAGAATAAGAGTTAGAGAGTTTGTGTTTGGTGTGTAGGAAAGATTTTGTAGAGTTGAAAGTGTGTGGGATGTGTTTGAAGAGGTTGTATGTATTTATAGGGCAAAAATAGGGTTAGAATTTGATTAGGAGTGGGGATTGTGGCAAGGTATGGGGGAAATCGTGGGTTAATGGGTCATATTTTTTGTGAATTTTTTTGTTTTGTTTTTTTAGGCTGAAAAACGATTTTTCAAAAGTCAGGGTAGCACGCGGTCGCGTGCTCAGCAAGCGGGCGCATGCTAGGCAACTGGAAAAAAAAATTCTGCAACTTTTCTCTGATTTTTTTTTGGGTTTTTGGATAAAGTACTATATTCTAAGGTGTCTTATGGTCTCATATCTTGGGTTGCCTCCCAAGAAGCGCTTCTTTTACGTCATTAGCTTGACGTGGAGTTATGCGATCAAGTTGACAATAAAATGACACTAACCACTTCACGGTTTGCCGTATCCCCATAATAGTGCTTCAATCTCTGACCATTTACTTTGAATGCTTGACCCAGATTGTTCTCAAAAATCTCCACCACTCCATGTGGAAACACAGTTTTGACGATAAATGGTCTAGACCACCTTGATTTCAACTTTCCAGGAAAAAGTCGGAGACGAGAGTTGAATAAAAGAACTTGCGTGTTGTGTATATGTTGTGTACTTGATGATTTCATGAACAAAACACCTTGTTAGATTTTACTTAGTGAAAATATGTAGCACTCGACGGATAAGGTTTATAGTCCCGACGGATAACTCATTTTAGTCCCGAAGGATGATGACTTATTATCCATCGAGTGAGTAGTTTATGTAACAATAAGTCTGTAGCATATTTCTGCATACACATTGTTTAGAATCTGTAGTAGTACTTAAGTCATGTTGACTTTAGCTAGATATGCAGAATAGGTTGATTAATTGTACATAGATGATGTCTTGTAATTCTGCATAAATGAAAGCAAGTCAAGTGCCTGATTGCTACCCGACGGATAAACAATAATGAATTCAACGGATGATCAACAACCCGATGGATGATCAATAACTCGACGGATGATCATAAACCCGACGGATAAAGAATCCAAATATCTGTTGACAGTGACAACACAGTCACATGCGTCGAGTGTATGCAAATGGAATGTGGTAGCCTATTCAACTGGGTTTTCGAGAACAAAGAAGCATTGCCATTTCCATGCTATTTTGAAGATATTCAAAGGTGCCGGAACAGAGTAATGAAGTAGCATTGTAATATACTAGATAGTTTTTGTTTTATTATCCTGTCTCATTACTTTGTAATTTTGGTGATATATGAACCAAGAAGTAGCAACTAAGGAACTATCTGAGAAACAAGCAGATAAACATCTGTAAGCTGAACTCTTAGCATTTCTCTGCATTCTTAGTTGTTCAATATTTGTAAGCAGCTGTGAGCTTTTTGCACAGAGAGTTCTCTCGATATATATTATATATCTCTGGTGGAATCATTCAAATCCACCAGAAAGTTTTTAAAGACTCTTATTTTTAATTACTTGTGTTTTGATTCATTTAAGTAACTATTCCGCATTCTGCTAATCAATTCACACTTATATATATATTCGAGTTAGAACATTTTTATTCAAGAAAAAGTTTCAAGAATTCCATTCAACCCCCCTTCTGTAATTCTTGTTTCATTGTTAATGGACTAACAATTGGTATCAGAGCAAGCTCTTAACAAACAAAGAGTTTAAAGATCAAAACAATACAGCAAGATGAACAAGAAGGATGTTGGAGTCAAGATTCCTTTTCTGGATAAATATAATTACCATCATTGGAAGGTAAAGATGCATCTTCATTTGCTTTCTCAAGATGAGGCCTATGTGGACTGCATAGAAAGAGGCCCTCATGTTCCAATGAGAGCTGCAACTGGAAATGAGCCATCTGTCTCCAAGCCAAGGCATGAATGGTCTGATCCTGACACTGAACAAGTCAGGAAGGATAAAAAGGCCATGAATATCCTGTTTAATGGAGTTGATGGTGATATGTTTGACAACATTATCAACTGCAAAACTGCCAAGGATGTTTGGGATACAATACAGATCATCTGTGATGGCACTGAGCAAGTTAGAGAAAACAAGATGCAGCTACTGATTCATCAATATGAGCATTTTCATAATGAAGAAAGTGAGTCACTCGCTGATATTTTTAGTAGGTTTCAAAAACTGCTAAATGCTCTAAAGTTGCATGGAAGGGTCTATCAGACAAAAGTCTTTAATATGAAATTCCTTAGATCTCTTCCAAAGGAATGGAAACCAATGACAGTCTCATTGAGAAACTCACAAGATTATAAGGAGTTTACTTTGGAGAGACTGTATGGAATTCTGAAAATTTATGAGCTTGAAATAGAGAAAGATGAGAGGATGGAGTGAGGAAAGAAGAAAGGAGGGTCCATTACACTAGTTTCTGAGTTAGATAAGGAGAAGGAGATGTAGATGGAAGCTGTTGAGTCAACTTCAAGGGTCTGTGAAAGCAAGGTTAAGGGGCTTGCAGTAGAAAGTGAAGATTCTTTGAGCCAAGATGACATGGAAGACATTGATGAACATTTAGCAATTCTTTCCAGAAGATTTGCCAAGCTCAAGTTCAAAAAGAACTTTGGGGCAGCCAAGCCAAATAGAAACATGGTGGATAAATCAAAATTCAAATGTTTCAAATGTGGCTTGGTAGGGCACTTTTCCAGTGAGTGTAGAAAGTCAGATTCCAGTAAGAAAAAGTTTGAGCCTGTGGATTATAAGCAAAAATACTTTGAGCTGCTCAAACAAAAGGAAAGGGCTTTTATTACACAAGAAAACGACTGGGCAGCAGATGGTCTGGATGAAGATGAAGATGTCAGCTATGTCAATCTAGCCCTAATGGCCAAGTCTGATGAAACAGAAACAAGTTCTTCAAGTAATCAGGGAAACAGAAAGAATCTTTAGTACTTCGATAGTGGTTGTTCAAGACACATGACTGGTGATTCTACCCTGCTCACAGAGTTTAAGGAGAGAGCTGGCCCAAGTATTACTTTTGGAGATGACAACAAGGATTATACTGTGGGATATGGCTTGATTTCAAAGGATAATGTCATCATTAAGGAAGTTGCCTTAGTGGATGGTCTCAAACATAACTTGTTGAGTATCAGCCAGCTTTGTGATAAAGGCAACTCAGTAACATTCAACTCAGAAGCCTGCGTTGTGACTAATAAAAGAAGCAACAAAGTGGTTCTTACTGGTGTGAGAAAAGGAAATGTGTACCTAGCTGATTTCAACTCATCTAATGCAGAATCTGTTACTTGTCTTCTCAGTAAAGCAAGTCAGGATGAAAGTTGGCTATGGCACAAGAAACTATCCCATTTAAACTTCAAGACCATGAATGAGCTAGTAAAGAAAGAACTGGTTAGAGGCATTCCTCTAGTGGAGTTTTCTAAGGATGAATTGTGTGATGCCTGCCAAAAAAGGAAGCAGATTAAATCATCATTCAGGAAGAAACTTGATTCAACAATTGAAGAACCTTTGCAACTGCTACACATGGATTTGTTTGGACCAATCAATGTGTTGTCCATCTCAAGGAAAAGATTTTGCCTAGTAATTGTAGATGATTTCTCAAAGTTCTCTTGGATATATTTCCTAAAGTCTAAAGATGAGGCTAGTGAAATCATCATCAATCACATAAGGCAAGTCAATAATCATCCTGATTTCAAAGTTAGAAGAATCAGGAGTGACAATGGAACTGAGTTCAAGAATTCTATCATGAGAGCATTTAGTGAGGAAAATGAGATTCTGCATGAGTTTTCAGCAGCAAGAACTCCACAACAGAATGGAGTAGTGGAAAGAAAGAACAGATCACTTATTGAAGCTGCCAGGACAATGCTTGAAGAATCTAAATTGCCAACCTATTTCTGGGCTGAAGCTGTAAATACTGCATGCTACACTCAAAATATTTCTCTGGTTAATCAAGCAAGATGCATGACTCCCTATCAATTATTCAAGAACAAGAAGCCAACTCTAAATTTGCTTCATGTCTTTGGCTACAAATGCTATATTCTGAGAAATCAAACTGATCAAAATGGGAAGTTTGATGCTAAAGCAGATGAAGGAATTTTTGTTGGATATGCTGTTGATAAAGCATATAGAGTCTACAATCTAAGAACCAACATTGTTATGGAATCAATACATGTTGTGTTTGATGATAAAAAGTTTGAAGGACTTCAAGATGGAGATTACCATGAGAGCCTCAAATTCGACAATGTGGAGATGGTTAGTGATGACAGTGACGATGAAAGTGATCAAGAAACAGTATCAAAGGATAATGCAGAAAAATCTACCACCAATGAAGCACAAAACTCAACATCTGTCGAGTTGCATAATGCTTCATGCGTCGGGAGGCAATCTGCGTTATCTGTCGGGAGACAACCAGCTTCATCCGTCGGTACTCAAAATTCACCATTCGTCGGTTATCAAAAGGAGCAGGAAGTCAAGATAGATCACCTATAGAAAGTTCCCCTTTCTCAAATCAAAGATCCACTAACTCAGGGGGAGTTTCTAACAATCAAAACTCAATCACACATCAAGACAACAATGAGGCCTCTTAATCTAGAGCTAATCTACCTCAACAAAGAAAATGGACAAAAGATCACCCCTTTGAGCTTATTATTGGTGATGTTTCTTCTAGAGTTCAAAGCAGGAGAGCAACTCAAGAAGAATGTCTATACAGCAGCTTTCTTTCAAAGGAAGAACCAAAGAAGGTAGAAGAAGCTTTGTTGGACCCTGATTGGATTTTAGCTATGCAGGAGGAGCTAAATCAATTTGAAATAAATAATGTATGGAAGCTGGTGCCCAAGCCTAAAGGAAAGAATCTAATAGACACCAAATGGGTATTCAGAAACAAGATGGATGAAAATGGCATAGTAGTCAGGAACAAAGCTAGATTGGTTGCTAAGGGCTATTGTCAACAAGAAGGAATAGATTTTGATGAAACATTTGCTCCTGTTGTAAGACTTGAAGCCATCAGAATCTTCTTAGCCTATGCAGCCCATGCCAATTTCAAGGTCTATCAAATGGATGTCAAAAGTGCCTTTTTGAATGAAGATTTGAAGGAGGAAGTCTATGTCAGTCAGCCCCCTAGTTTTGAAGATCCAAATTTTCCAGGTCATGTCTACTATCTTTTCAAAGCACTTTATGGACTAAAGGAAGCACCTAGAGCCTGGTATGATACTTTATCAAAGTTCCTTTTGGAAAATTACTTCACAAGAGGTACTGTAGATAAAACTTTATTCTTCAGAAATGTTAATGGCTCTAGTATACTTGTTTAAATTTATGTAGATGACATTATTTTTGGCTCTACAGATGAGAAACTTTACAAAAAGTTTTCCAAATTGATGCAAAGTTAGTATGAAATGAGTATGATGGGAGAACTAACTTACTTTCTTGGTTTGCAAGTTAAGCAAGTTAGTGATGGAATATTCATTAGTCAAACTAAATATATTTTTGATCTTTTAAAGAAGTTTGATCTAATGGATTGCACATCTGCAAAGACTCCCATGTCTACTGCAACTAAGCTTGAATTAAATACTACTGAAAAGTCTGTGGATATTTCAAGTTATAGGGGCATGGTTGGCTCACTTCTGTACTTAACAGCTAGTAGGCCAGATATAATGTTTGCTACATGTTTATGTGCTAGATTTCAGGCTGATCCTAGAGAATCTCACTTAATAGCTATTAAGAGAATTTTCAGATATCTCAAGGGAACACCAAAACTTGGCATTTGGTACCCTAGAGATTCTGGTTTTGATATAACCAGTTATTCAGATGCAGATTATGCAGGTTGTAGAATTGATAGAAAGAGTACAACAAGTACCTGTCAATTTCTAGGAAACAAGCTTGTGTTCTGGTTCAGTAAAAAGCAAAATTCAGTTTCTACCTCTACAGCCGAAGCTGAATATATTGTTGCTGGGAGTTGCTATGCACAAATTTTATAGATGAAAACTCAATTGCTAGACTATGGTTTGCAAGTTGAGAGGATTCCTATTTTCTGTGATAACACAAGTGCAATTGCCATCACTGAAAATCCAGTACAACATTCAAGTACAAAGCACATAGACATCAAATACCACTTCATAAGGGAACATGTAATGAATGGTACTGTGGAACTACATTTTGTTCCAAGTGAGAAGCAACTTGCAGATATTTTTACCAAGCCACTGGATGAATCCACCTTTTCAGGGTTGGTAAGTGAGTTAGGTATGCTTAATTATTCTTAAATCTTTATGAGATAATTTGCAAGTTGTAATGCAGCTAGAAATATAATTGATTTTTTAGTCTAGGATGAAATTTTGCTAAGTCAAAACTTACATCTCGACGGATGATCTTTATCCATCGAGTTTGATCATCCGTCGGTATACTATTTGCTGATAAAAATCAATTATTTTTCTGGAATATTTTATGACTCGACGGATAACAGTCTATCCTCATCCGTCGAATTGTCTTAATCTCAGCAGTTAATTCCCTTAACATTATCCATCGAGTATACTTACATTTTGTAAGCATAACACGACGGATAATGGGTGGAATTTTTACAGTTTATTTTTAAACGGCTATTTTAGTTAATTCTCATTGGTTACTTTATTTTAGTTTATTATTTTTAGCAATTTTTTTTTGAGATAGTATAAAGGCTTATTTCATTTCAATTGCTTTTCTTTTATCATTCTCAAATCAACTGCTCAAATTTCATTCTCTTTCAAATCACTTACTCTTTCTCTTCAAGCTCTCATTCTCTAACAATGGCACCCGTTTTCAAGATTATGTCTCAAACTGGGTTCATTTATGAGAAGAACAATTTCACTGCATTAGTAAACAAGGGTATTCAATAATCTGGTGATTATCACAAGATGATGGACTTTGTGAAGAATTGCAAGCTTAGCTATGCCATGCTGGAATCACCCACAATCTTTTGTGAAGTTGTTGAAGAGATGTGGACCACTGCTACATACAACTCAACAGATAAGACAATTACACTCACCATTAAAGGTAAAGAATTCTGTATTAATAGTGATGTTATAAAAGCATGTTTCAAGATTCCTAATAACATTGTGACCTCACCACACATTGACACTGATATAATCAATATGCTTAATTCCATGAACTATGCTCTGTCTACTTCTAAGTTAAGTGACATTAGGAGATTGGGCCTTAGGAAAGAATGGAGTTTTAAGTGTGATGTAGTAACAAAGGTCTTTTCATGTAAAGTCAGTAATTTTGATTCAGTCAATATCTCCATGCTTAACATGCTATACATGCTAGTTACAGATAAATTCTATAATTTCAGTGACCTTGTTTTGTTTGAGTTAGGCTTTAAACTAGGAGATTTAAATAAGAGAGGTAAAAATGTGTATTATGCTAGATTCTTCATGATGTTAGCTAACCATCTCTCTGAGGGTATTGTGCTTGAGAACCCTAACAACAAATTGGATTGTTGGGTTCAAGAGATAAGGCTAATTGCAGATTTGAACAGGGTCAATCATCACAATGAAGTGCCACTATTCTATTTCCCTGTAATGGAAGCACCTCAGGTAAGTGAGGTAAGTTCATCTATCCCTACCAATATTCTAACCTCACTAATTTCTTTGAGTTCTAGTGTGGCTATGGCAACTATGTCAATGACCCAACAGTTGCCTACCCAAGCTACCAACCCTACAAATATTTCAAAATCAAAATCAAAGAAAGCTCCCTCTGGTATCTCTCAAAAGATACCAGTTGCAAAATCCACCAAAACCAAAGAGGGGAGTGTGCAGGTGGGTAAGAAAGGTGAGGGAAGGGGTGAACATAAAAGAAACCCTAAGGATAAGGATGGAAAGTTGAGTGGTTCCCAGCCTAGCCACACTGCAGTTTCCCAATAAACTGCAGTGCTTAAAAAGGATAAAAGCTCATTTCTAACTGCATCCTCCCAAAAGGATGTAGTTATTGAACAAAGCTCTCATCCAAGAGCACAGGCCAAGAGGGTTATGGATACAAGCTCACCCCAAACTTATGCCAGAAAGAAAAAATCTAAAACCTTTGGGAATGCACAGAGTACACACACTGTGCAAACTGGTCCAAAAGACACAGTCACTGCACCTTCTCAAATTCAGATTGATGTGGCTCCAATAAATATGGTGTCACAGCCAAAATCTCTAGTAATAGAAGCACCTCAAACACCAAACTCACCAACAAATTTTCTGGATGTGGATATAATAAACACATCAATTCCTGATTCCCCTTTTTTAACTTTGTTGGGAAGCCAAAATCTAGTACAAGTGAGCATTAGCTTTTAGATGATTTGTTGGCTCACTTGCCAATTATTTCAGGAACTGTTGAATCATCTGTGCCCAAAATATCTTCAATCAGCACAGATTCCACAACAGTTTCTTTTCCTAGTTCATTCATTTCTACTCTCTCGACGGATATTGCTCATCCGTCGAGTAGTGATTGTATCCTGACGGATAAGCTTAACAACAGTTATCCGTCGAATAACAAAACCACTCACCCGATGGATATCACTCATCCGTCGAGTATCTCTGCACAGCCTCAAACTTCATTTATTTCAAGTGCAGAAGATTTAGTGGTTGTACAATCACTATTAGGATTGAGAGAGAAGAGTGTTTTGAGTGAGAGTCTGGGTTGCTCCCAGGAAAAAGGAGAGGAAAATGAGTGAAACTATACAATCCATTTCTTCAGGATTGGCAAAAGAGAGTGAGAGGAGTCCCACCTTAGATGGTGAAGGTGAGGGTGTGAGGGTGGGGAGCCAGGGTGAGACCCTGATGCAACAAAAGAGAGAAAACGAGAGAAATGCAGGTACTGGAGCTATAAGGATGGATGTCAATGCTAGTGAGTTAATGAATGTCCAGGATGCAGACAGGGAGGGACTATCTCAGCAACCTAAAGCTGTTATAGATTCCACCTCCCTTGATGCTGAGGCATTTACTCACCCTGTTCCAGCTTATTAACTTCTAGCTGAACAGGGCAATGACGATACAGAAAGAATGCTCAATCTGGTACATACCACACAGTCTATGATAAGAGCTAAGGATGCCATCATAGCTTTGCCCTCTACAGCTGGTGATGTGGATTATGAGACTGGTGGCTCAGCTGATTTCTTTGGTGATGAAAGTGGGGATAGTGAAGATGAAGCAATGAACATAGGGGGAGAAGAAGGTTTAAGTTCAAGATCAGGTATGCCATCATGGGCATTCTCAAAGCACTGTGATGAGCACTACTTCAAGACAACCCTGATCTAACTAATCAATCAAATAAATACTGCTCTTCAAACCACTTCAAATGCCAGCACCAAGAAGCTCCTTCAGGCACATCTAGCCTCTCTGCAACTTCAAAAAATACAAGGCTTCTAACATGCTCGAGATGTCAACACTATCAAGGGTGATATTGAGGAGATGAAGAAGGCCATTTCAGACAAAATGGACTCTAAGCTTCCAGAAGCTACAATTCTTGACATCAAGAGGCAATTAAGGAAAAATTCTGATCTTGCAACCAAGATAGATGCATTGGATACAAGAATGTCAGCCATGGAAGCATCTTTAACAGCCATTCATCTTCATCAAGCCCAACATACAGATTTACTTCAAAAATTGGTGGCTGCTCAAACCCCCTCCTCTAATCAACTTGATGATAACAAAAAGGGGGAGAAAGGACCAAGTGAGGGGGAGAAGCTTCAAATTCAAATCAGTAAAGTAATTATGCCTTCAATTACTATCTCAAAGCCAACAGTTATAGATAGTATAGATCTGATCAATGCAGCAGCAGCCAATATAAGAGCAACTGATAAGGAGAAGTTGAGTTTAGTCAACTGGGAGAAAATTGATGAGAATATACAAAAGAAGTTTGAACTAGTCAAGGAGCCAGTAAAGTCAGCCATCCATCACTCTCAAGTCAAGCAAATTTCTGTGAATGAGATGAGCATGAACTATCTGGAAAGGGGACAGTCATCCTGCATCAAATCTCCAAAGGATGAAACAATTCTGAAACCAAGGGTAAACTATTCAAAATCATCATTGAAGAACCCTCTGGATACTTTGTATGAGACACCTAAGCCTGATGAAAAGAAGCTTCTGTCAAGGTCAATTGCTTTCTACAAAGATCCAGCTGATTCAGCTTCAAAAAGGAGAATTGCTAAAATTTTCAGGAATGGGAAAGAAATTTGTGTGGTGGCTGGACATCCTCAATTTGCCCAAGAAAAGAGAGAAGAAAAGGCTAGATTGAAGCAGGAAAAGAAGCAAGCTGCCCTAGATGCTAAAAAGGCTAAACAAAATAAAGAGCAAATTTGTAAGGCATATGTCATAGCCTATTTGTATATACGAGGATTTAACTCAACTCAAATAAGAATGTAATAAGTAAATAGTGGATCTACCGTCAAAGAGATCTCGCAAAGTAACATTTGTCAAAGGATTCAGAAACAAGGTTCATCTACAGACTTGAGGAGTTAATTCACTGGAAGAAGTTCAAGAAATTGATCAAGCCTCAGTGATGCAAATCAAGATTGTGGATTTAATCAAGTGACAGAGATCTCGTCAGGGTATCAAAGAATTACAAGGATTTA
Source organism: Apium graveolens (assembly GCF_009905375.1). NCBI lineage: Eukaryota > Viridiplantae > Streptophyta > Magnoliopsida > Apiales > Apiaceae > Apium > Apium graveolens. The sequence continues at coordinate 48,653,252 of NC_133656.1, forward strand.
ATTTAAAGAAAATCAATTATCAAAGTCAAGACATGAAGAAACGTCACGAAAGTTAGTCACTCATGAACCAGACAGTACATCGAGTGTCAACATTGAAGTGGTGGAATTGATTCATAATTCTCAGTGATTTTCAGAAGATTTTCAAAAGAATGGTTGCTGCTCAAGGTTAGTATTAATTCTCTATTAAATAATTAAGTCATATAATTTAATTAAGAAAATAAATTATATCTGCAAAGATTAATTTATTGATTAATTGAATTAATTGATTAATTAATTCTGAATTAATATTAAGGATTTTCAGAATTTTAATTAGATTAAAATCTGTTTTAATTCAACAAGACAACCTTTTGTATTAGTATGACAATCGGTATGACAATCAATAGTCATACCGAAAGTCATGCCAATTCATTTAATTGTCTTATCAGAATTATTATTAGATTAAAATCTGTTTTAATTCAGCAGGACAATCTTTTATATTAGTATGACAATCGGTATGACAATCAATAGTCATACCGAAAGTCATGCCAGTTCATTTAGATTGTCTCACCGAAAGTCTTTCTAGTTCAATCAGATTGTCTTGCAGAGCTCAGGATTGTCATTCCAGTTCATTTGAGTCTGTTGCTTCTATTTAAAAAGACAGCAGAAGCAGAAGATAAAATATCTAGAATACACAAGAAAACAAAAAACAAGAACACAACAGAAAAGAAAAAGAAGACAATATTTCATCCTTCATCTGCAAACTTCAAGACCATAATTTCTAGTTTATAAAGCTAAATCCAAACCACTAGAAATCTTTATCTTGTTCTTGTGTAACTATCTAGCGGATCAAAATCCCTAGAACTTAATCTCAAATTGCGTTCAGCATTTGAATCTTTTTATTACAAAAATAGAAAAAGTTCATGTCGAATTTATTCTAGATTTGTGATAATTAATTTGAGATTAATTTCTTGTAATCGATACAGTTGTTGTAACACCTTTCAAGTTTAATAATATTCTTATTTAACTTGAATTTTGTTTCACTTTTTTATTCCGCATTTAATTCGATTATTCGGTACTGTTTGTATTCAACCCCCCTTCTACAAACACATTGGGACCTAACAATTGGTATCAGAGCCTTCTGATTAACGAACAAATCAAGATCCTAGACTTTTGTGATTTTTTCAACTCCGTAAATTTTTATTTATTCAAAAATTCATAATGACTTCACAAAAAGTTGGAACCGTTAAAATTCCACTATTTGATAAAGAAAATTATATCATGTGGAAGAAGAAGATGCTATTATTTTTACAAGTCGCAAATTCCAAATATCTGAACTTGTTAAAGAAGGGTCTAAAAACTCTGATGGTTATTGAACCAGAGGTGATAGTAGATGATGTTGTGATTACCAAAGCTAGAACCTATCCAAAAGAGCCTGAAGATTTTACTCCTGCTGAAAAGGAAGAAGCCTCCTTGGATGCCAGCCTTTAATTAATATTAATTGATTCCCTTGATCCCTTGATGAACAGACATGTGATGAACTGTAAAAATTCCAAACACATGTGGGAAACTATTGAGGTGATTAATGAAGGCACAGAGGAAGTTAGGGAGAACAAGTTGGAGATCCTAACCTCTGAGTATTAACACTTTAAATCCAATCCAGGAGAAGGAATTACTGAAGTGTTTGAGAGGTACAATGCGTTGATCAACAACCTAAACATAAATGGAAAATATTATTCAATCAGGGAGGTCAACAAAAAGTTCCTTTTAACACTACCAACTCATCTTGAACATAGAATCACTGCCATTAGAGAAGCTAGAGATCTGAGTGAGATTTCTTTGGATAGACTGTATGGTGTGTTAAAAACCTATGAGTTGGAGCAGATTCAGCAGAAGGAATTCTACGGGAAAGATAGAATGGTCAGCACATCTACTGCTCTTGTAGCTGAAGGTCAACAACAACAACAATCTCAACAATCGGAGATAATGGTATAGTTTTCCAAGGCTGAGGAAAATGTGTTAGTAGCAGAATATGATCCTCCTACTACAAATCAATCCAGTGATGATTTTTATTCCTTGGAAGAGCTGGAGCAATTGGAAGATGAGTCAATGGCCCAAATTGTCAAGAGATTCTCCAATGTCAGATTCAAGAGAAATCCCAAGTTCAAGTACAAGTCCAACTACAACAAATTCCAGAAAGGTGGATCTTCATCCTCTAACACCAGCAGTGGTGGATACAAAACAGGGATGGTTGATCGGAGCACCATCAGATGCTATAACTGCAATGAGTTGGGACACTTTGCCACAGAATGTAGGAAGCCAAAGTAAGTAAGGAAGAACTCTTATGATTCAAATCAGAAGAGTAACTCTGAAAGGGCTTATCTGGCAAAAGGAAGAAGCTGGGATGATACTGATAGTGAAGATGAAGAAGAAGGGAATCTTGCTCTTATGGCTATTGATGGAAAAGCTTCATCATCAAGAAAAGAGGTAAAATATAATGATGCTGAATTAGTTTATCATCTAGGAGGTAACTTAGATTGTGCTCATCGTGATAATGAACTGTTAAGTTTATAGATCAAAGACCTTGAGAAAGAGGTCAATGAATTAAGACTTGTGCACATTAATCAAGACAAGTTAAAAGAACAAGTATCTTTTCTAGAGAATAGAGTTGACTGTTATAGAAAACTCAAAACTATTCTCAAAGACAAGATCACCGGTCTAGAGACTAAGGTTAGAGCCTACTTCAATTCTTGTTCGAAGGCTAAGGAGTTCTACAGTAAGCAAGCTGTTAATCAAACATCTGGAATATGTTATGATTACAATGTTGCTATTGGAGAATTAGGCATAAACTGCCCTCCTCATGTCTGTGCTAAAGGTAGGGAAGTACCACATGTGCTTAAGGGTGTTGATGAACCCCTCTATAAAGCATCAATTGTTGAACCATTTGATGCGACCTCTTCTATTATGCAAGAAGAAATATGTGCTGAAGATCATGCTAATGAGAAGGTTGTTTTCGAGTCAAGTGTGTCGAAAGTTCCAGTCAAAGTTGTGAAAGCAACTGAGACTAACTCAGACACACATGAGTTGGATAACAAAAATGCCATGTCTACCATGCATAAATTGCCTGCTGTTAATCACTCTCATAAAGCATGTGGTGTTGCTAATTGTATGTCTTGTGCTTTTAATTTGATGTATGCTTATTTTAATGGTAAGCATGTTTGTAGTGATAAGACTACTCCTCGTCAGCATGTGAATAACAAGAAGCATGATAGGTCTAAGACTGCTAGTCCTTCCAAGGCTACAAAGGAGACATTTGTGCCTAAGCCTAAACAGAAATTTGTTAAGGCTGTTTATAAGGTCAAATGTTCAGTCATTGAGAAAGTTGAGACCATTGAAATTAAAAATGTTGTTTTTCCTGACAAAGGACAATTCTACAAGTATGCCGGGCCCAACCAAGTTTGGGTTCCGAAGAAGGTCTAATCCATTTATAGTGCAGGGCATTAAACAGGTGGAACCGGTAGTGTGGATTCTTGACAGTGGATCATCAAGACATATGACCGGAGATAGAGCCCTGCTATCAAAGGTGGATTGAGAAAGCTGGCCCCCTGGTTACCTTTGGAGATAACAGCAAAGGTTTATCTGAGGGATATGGCTGTTTGTAAGCTGGTAATGTTATCATTGAACTCAAACTTCTTTCTACATTAGTGATTTCTTATTTCATGTAATAGCCTTTGAAATCACTATTGTACATCATTTCTCTCAAAAGATTAAATGTATAATTTTCATTCATTATATATCTTAAGTACATTTTATCTCTCTATAGTGCCATATGTTCTGTGATACAGTTTCAGTCTCCAATGACTTTCTTTCATTGACAGTCATGAGGTTGAAAACCCACAACATCTATCCCAGACTGTAAAGATAAACACAGAAACAGAACCAACCAACAGTCTCTTACCACTAAATGTAGTATGAATGAGCGTGAGGGAGATAGTGCCTTAGTGCACCACATAAGGAAGGTTCTGTAGTCAACCCAGTAGCTCTGTCTCCTACATAGATGAGTAGTATTTAAACCGAGACAACTGCTAGCCCCCATACATCTTCTCAAAAAGATGTAATGGCTGAAAAGGCACAAAAACAGTTACTAGATTCATTCTCTCAATATGGTGCGTCTATTGAAATTTGCCTGTCGGCCAGGGTATCCGATGTAGTGTCACCACTTCAAACATAAACAATTCTTGATGCACAAGGAAAGGTTACACACACAAAGGATGAGTTGACGGAAACAAGAGTTTCAACCATTTTAAGGTCAGATTCGATTGTTCAAGGTTCGTTAATGGACCAATTGCCTTTACAGGTGTCAGGAGAGGATACTGATCCAAAAGCCATATATCAGTGGTCAGTGTCTACCTCCCCAGGCTTAAATCCCCTGGATGCATCTGCGGATAGTGGATCTGACATAGGTGCAGATCGGCAACTTGTTGACAATGATTCAGATATTACCTGATGAGTCACAAAGAAATGTCTTCACAGATATTAGAAGGGAACTTTGATCTTTATGCTAAATTCGTTGGATCATTGTTTACCTTCCCAGAATTCAAATCTAGAACCCTAAAAGGGAAACTAGCAACTTGTAGATTATAACTCAGATTCATCTGATGAGTTTAACAAGGATGGGGATTTTCGAACTCCCATTGCAGCACCTGTGACCTCCTTAAGGATGGCTAAGGTGATTTTCCTTGCAGGTGCAGCTGAATGTTGGAGCTATGTGAGGAGTGATACACTTGTGAGAATGAGTGTAAACACGAGTGGAGAGAAGAGTGAAACACATGTGAGGTACACTAAAATAGAATCACACACTCACAGTGAGGAAGTAAGAGAAATTACTTGTTATTTCTGTTCCAACCAAGTGAAATATGAGAACTCCTTCAGACGACGGCATACATTCCTTTTCTAAGGGGGAGATAAAAGCTTAAGTAATAGTTTGGAGGATTCCTCAACTAAGGGGGAGAAATAGCAGGGAGGAAGAAAAAGATCAAACATGTACACCACACCACACCATTGTTGTTTATAACTACGGATCCTATTGTACGGGAGAGGTGGTAAACACAAGGTGATTTTCTAATAAGCGAAGAAGCTGTTTTCAAAAGGAGAGTACCATTGGTTTTTATCTGTGGATCCTATTGTACAGGAGAGGTGGTAAACGAAGGTGATCTTCTTTAATCAGTTGATTCTAATAGGGGGAGAAGCAAGACAGATATGCGCTTCTCAACAGGAAATGTGGTTGTACAAAAAGAAGATGAAACTACTTGAAGATATGTTCAGTCTAGAGGAACATCTATTTGGAATCTGGAAAATGTTAAATCTAGTCCAGAACTTTTCTGCTATTTACTTTGCATTTCTGTTTATATCTTTTCTTATTTGTTAGTTGAGTTATCCTCTAGGTATTTGTGTGTTATTGTCTAACAAACAAATAGGGGGAGATTGTAAGGCATATGTCATAGCCTATTTGTATATTCGAGGATTTAACTTAACTCAAATAAGAATGTAATAAGTAAATAGTGGATCTACCGTCAAAGAGATCTCGCAAAGTAACATCTGTCAAAGGATTCAGAAACAAGGTTCATCTACAGACTTGAGGAGTTAATTTACTGGAAGAAGTTCAAGAAATTGATCAAGCCTCAGTGATGCAAATCAAGATTGTGGATTTAATCAAGTGATAGAGATCTCGTCAGGGTATCAAAGAATTACAAGGATTTAATTTGAAGAAAATCAATTATCAAAGTCAAGACATGAAGAAACGTCACGAAAGTTAGTCACTCATGAACCAGACAGTACATCGAGTGTCAACATTGAAGTGGTGGAATTGATTCATAATTCTCAGTGATTTTCAGAAGATTTTCAGAAGAATGGTTGCTGCTCAAGGTTAGTATTAATTCTCTATTAATTAATTAAGTCATATAATTTAATTAAGAAAATAAATTATATCTGCAAAGATTAATTTATTGATTAATTGAATTAATTGATTAATTAATTCTGAATTAATATTAAGGATTTTCAGAATTTTAATTAGATTAAAATCTGTTTTAATTAGATTAAAATCTGTTTTAATTCAACAAGACAACCTTTTGTATTAGTATGACAATCAGTATGACAATCAATAGTCATACCGAAAGTCATGCCAATTCATTTAATTGTCTTATCAGAATTATTATTAGATTAAAATCTGTTTTAATTCAGCAGGACAATCTTTTATATTAGTATGACAATCGGTATGACAATCAATAGTCATACCGAAAGTCATGCCAGTTCATTTAGATTGTCTCACCGAAAGTCTTTCTAGTTCAATCAGATTGTCTTGCTGAGCTCAGGATTGTCATTCCAGTTCATTTGAGTCTGTTGCTTCTATTTAAAAAGACAGCAGAAGCAGAAGATAAAATATCTAGAATACACAAGAAAACAAAAAACAAGAACACATCAGAAAAGAAAAAGAAGACAATATTTCATCCTTCATCTGCAAACTTCCAGATCATAATTTATAGTTTGTAAAGTTAAATCCAAACCACTAGAAATCTTTATATTGTTCTTGTGTAACTATTTAGCGGATCAAAATCCCTAGAACTTAATCTCAAATTGCGTTTAGCATTTGAATCTTTTTATTACAAAAATAGAAAAAGTTCATGTCGAATTTATTCTAGATTTGTAATAATTAATTTGAGATTAATTCCTTGTAATCGATACAGTTGTTGTAACACCTTTCAAGTTTAATAATATTCTTATTTAACTTGAATTTTGTTTCACTTTTTATTCCGCATTTAATTCGATTATTCGGTACTGTTTGTATTCAATCCCCCCTTCTACAAACACATTGGGACCTAACAAAATTGCTATCTTGGCCAAGCTACATGCTGTAAATTCATCACAACAAATTTCTGCTCAGCCATCTGAAATCATTGAATCAAAAAAGCAAGTTGAACAACAGAAAAATCTCCAAGAATCAAGAAATTGGCTAAAAGAACTAAAAGGAAACTGTACATTGTTGATAAAGAGTTGGAGAATCAGTTTCCCAAGGAATCCACTCCAACTATAACTCAAGCATCAAAACCCTCTGTGGTATTTGAAGATATCAAGGTGGTGGATCCTTATAGGAACATCCATGGTGAACCTATTGTGCCTAAGGATGAACCAATAGAATGGGAGAACATACCAATTCCTGACTTCTATTTGCCAATCCTTAACAAGCCAAAGAGAACAAAGTCAATAGCAGTCAAGAAAGTGAAGCTGTCACCTCTCAAATCCAAATCCCTAGTCAAAGCTTAATCTAAAGTTAATAAGGGAGATTATATGTACTTGTGTGACATCAAAAAATTTTCTGATCTAAATCTCTATCTAGATGAACTACATGAGGTGAGAGGAATTGATGCATACAGAAACCTACCTGAAAGGTTACTGTTCAAGTACAAAGGAGGAAAGGAAATTCAGTGGCCACTTCACAGGATCCTTCAAGAAAGCCAAGTTGTACTGATTAAGGTTTATTCATCCTTCAAGAAGAACTTTGGGTTCAACATTACTGCAAGAAGATTGGTACTGAAGAAGATTGAAGAGCTAAGGAGTGTTAGAGCTAAAGATGCACTCTCAAAGACTCTAATTATCCCTTACCCAGGGAGAAGAGTGCATCTAAGGCCCTACTGGCTGATAGAGTTCATGGATGACAAAGGAGTGAGAAGATTTTTCAGATTATAAGACCAATTGAGCATCTCTAACAATGAGACTCTTTTGGAAATGCAAGGAAAGCTAAATCTCTCAGAATCTGATGAACTGGAATTCCACAGGCAGCTCCAAAATCAGATTGAGGAAAACAACAGAAAGCTTGGAAAGAGATCCAGACCCTCAAGGAACTAGATAAATCTGCTCAGGCTAAAGGAGCATCTTGAAAATGACTGTGAGCAAAACTTTGTACATTTTATTAATTGAAGCACTTTTCAGTATTATCTACTCTTTTAAAAGTTGTATTTTTAGGGTGTTTTGTTATCATCAAGTATCTCTTAATTTATGGCTACAATTCCAGTAGACATAAATTGGGGGAGATTATTGTGTATATGTTGTGTACTTGATGAGTTCATGAACAAAACACCTTGGTAGATTTTACTTAGTGAAAATATGTAGCACTCGACAGATAAGGTTTATAGTCCCGACGGATAACTCATTTTAGTCCCGACGGATGATGACTTATTATCCATCGAGTGAGTAGCTTATGTAACAATAAGTCTGTAGCACATTTTTGCATACACATTGTTTAGAATCTGTAGTAGTACTTAAGTCATGTTGACTTTAGCTAGATATGCAGAATAGGTTGATTAATTGTACATAGATGATGTCTTGTAATTCTGCATAAATGAAATGAAGTCAAGTGCCTGATTGCTACCCGACGGATAAATAATAATGAATTCGACGGATGATCAACAACCCAACAGATGATCAATAACTCGACGGATGATCATAAACCCGACGAATAAAGAATTCAAATATCTGTTGACAGTGACAACACAGTCACATGCGTCGAGTGTATGCAAATGGAATGTGGTAGCCTATTCAACTGGGTTTTCGAGAACAAAGAAGTATTGCCATTTCCATGCAATTATGAAGATATTCAAAGATGCTGGAACAGAGTAATCAAGTAGCATTGTAATAGACTAGATAGTTTTTGTTTTATTATCCTGTCTTATTACTTTGTAATCTTGGTGATATATAAACCAAGAAGTAGCAACTAAGGAACTATCTGAGAAACAAGCAGAGAAACATCTGTAAGCTGAACTCTTAGCATTTCTCTGCATTCTTAGTTGTTCAATATTTGTAAGCAGCTATGAGCTTTTTGCACACAGAGTTCTCTCGATATATATTATATATCTCTGGTGGAATCATTCAAATCCACCAGAAAGTTTTTAAAGACTCTTCTTTTTAATTACTTGTGTTTTGATTCATTTAAGTAACTATTCCACATTCTGCTAATCAATTCACACTTATATATATATATATATATATATTCGAGTTAGAACATTTTTATTCAAGAAAAAGTTTCAAGAATTCCATTCAACCCCCCTTCTGTAATTCTTGTTACATTGTTAAGGGACTAACATTGTTGCCCCATCACGAATGACTTAGGAGATAGCTTCCTGTGATGCCACCTTTTTACCTTTTCCTTGTACATTTTGTTATTTTCATATGCTTGAAGTCGAAATTTATCAAGTTCATTTAACTGAAGCATTCGCTTTTTCCCAGCTGCATCTAGATCAAGGTTTAACTTCTTCAATGCCCAATAAGCCTTATGCTCAAGCTCCGCAGGTAAATGACATCCCTTACCTAGACAAGTTGAAAGGGGGACATCCCAAGTGGAGTCTTGTATGCTGTTCTATAAGCCCAAACAGCTTCATCGAGCTTCAAAGACCAATCTTTCCTTGACGGACAAACGAATTTCTCTAGAATGCGCTTGATCTCTCTATTAGACAGTTCAGCTTGACCATTAATTTGCGGATGATAGGCAGTAGCAATGCGATGATTCACATTGTAGTGTTGTATCATAGGAACTTACGATTGTAGAAATGCAACCCTTTGTCACTTATGATAACTCGTGGCGTTCCAAACCTTGTTAATATCTGCTTATGAAGAAAACTCAACACTACCTTTGCATCATTAGTCGGTAGAGCTTTGACTTCTACCCATTTCGAGACATAATCGACTGCCAGCAAGATGTACTGATTATTGCAGGACGAGATAAATGGTCCCATGAAATTGATTCCCCAAACATCGAAGACCTCAACTTCAAGTAGCACATTTAAAGGAATCTCATCCTTTCTGGAAAGATTCCCAACTCTTTGGTAACGATCACACCTTAAAATAAATTGATGTGCATCCTTAAACAACGTAGGCCAGAAAAAACCTGCTTGAAGAATACGAGCTGCTGTCTTTTCACCACCATAATTTCCACCATAAACTGTGGAATGAAAGTCTCGTAATATCCCCTCCATCTCATAGAATGGGATACATCTCCAGATGATCTGGTCAGCTCCTTGTCTAAACAAATATGGTTCATCCCACATATACCACTTCACCTCATGCAAAAACTTCTTCTTTTGATCCGCATTCATATTAGGAGGCATTATATTGCTAACAAGATAGTTCACAATGTCTGCGAACCATGGTTCTTCCTCTTAAATTGCGAACAACTGCTCATCCAGAAAAGATTCGTTGATCAATGTCTTATCATGTGAAGTAGAATTGGGATTCTCCAATCTAGAGAGATGGTCAGCTACTTGATTTTCAGTACCTTTTCGATCCTTAATCTCTAACTCGAATTCTTGTAGTAAGATAATCCAACGAATAAGTCTAGACTTCGAATCCTTCTTTGAGACCAGATAGCGGATGGCAGCGTGATCATTGAACACTGTCACCTTTGTCCCAAGTAGATAAAATCAAAATTTTTCGAAACCAAAAACTATAGCCAAGTGCTCCTTCTCAGTAGTGGTGTCTTTCAGTTGGGCTCCATTTAGCGTCTTACTAGCATAGTAGACCATATGAAAGATATTAGTCTTTCGCTGCCCAAGAACTGCTCCCACTGCATAATCACTTGCATCACATATCATCTCAAAAGGTTCTCTCCAATCGGGTGCCGTAATAACTGGTGTGGTGATTAAACTCTTCTTGAGAGTCTCGAATGCTGCCAAGCGTTCATCATCAAATTTGAAAGGCACATCTTTCTCGAGCAAATTGCATAACGGCTTAGATATCTTAGAGAAGTCCTTGATGAAACACTGATAAAAACCCGCATGACCAAGAAAGCTACGGATTCCTTTCACAGAAATAGGTGGTGGAAGATTTTCAATGACGCCCACCTTGGCTTTATCCACCTCAAGACCTTTACTAGAGACCTTATTCCCAATAATGATGCCTTGTTGCACAATGAAGTGACATTTTTCCCAATTGAGCACCAGATTGGTCTCAACACACCTTTTGAGCACCAAACAGAGATTATTCAAGCATTCATCATACGAATATCCAACGACGGAGAAGTCTTCCATGAACACTTCGACATTATTTCCAATCATATCAGAGAATATAACCATCATGCATCTCTGAAAAGTGGCAGGTGCACCACATAAGACAAAAGAAACTCTGCGAAAAGCAAACGTGCCAAATGGACAAGTGAAAGTAGTCTTCTCTTGATCTTCTGGTGAAATGCAAATCTGATTGTAGCCCGAATAGCCATCCAGAAGATAATAATACTCATGACCAGCCAACCTGTCAAGCATCTGATCAATGAATGGAAGAGGGAAGTGATCCTTCCTCGTGGCTTTATTCAACTTCCTATAGTCCATACATACCCTCCATCCTGTGACTGTTCGAGTGGGGATGAGCTTGTTCTTCTCATTTGCTACCACATAAATACCTCCTTTCTTAGGTACACATTGCAGGGGGCTCACCCAAGAACTGTCAGAAATAGGATATATGATTCCTGCATCCAGCCATTTTAGAATTTCTTTCTTCACCACTTCTTTCATAATAGGATTAAGCCTTCGCTGTTGCTCAACAGTCGGCTTGCTACCTTCCTCTAGCAGAATTTTATGCATTTAGTACGAAGGGCTGAACCCTTTTATATCTCCTATAGCTAATGGCCGATTTGAATTCTCTCAGAATCCTCAAGAGCTTGTCCTCATCACTACTTGAAAGGTCAGATGCAATAATAACAGGAAAAGTAGATGCATCACCTAAAAAAGCATACCTCAAGTGTTCAGACAATGGTTTAAGCTCCAAAGTAGGTGCTTCCTCAATAGATGGTTTGAGCTTTCCCTCAGCATTCTTGAGATCAGTATTTCCAGGAGATTCAAATGGCATGTCTAGCTTCCGTTTCCAATGAGAAGCATTTAGATATTGTAACTGCTCATTGCCTTCATCATCTTCACCGTCAAAACCCCCCAATAAGGCTTTTTCAAATGCGTCATACTTTAGCATATGATCAAGTTCTGAAGTAACTGCAGAATCGACCAAATCCATCTTGAAGCACTCCTCATCTTCAGTAGGGAATTTCATCGCATTCAACATATTGAATGTCACATCTTGATCTTGCACCCTTATAGTGAGTTCACCTTTTTGCACATCTATCAAGGTACGACCTGTAGCCAAGAAAGGTCTTCCCAAGATTATGAGAATCTTCTTATCTTCCTCGAAATCCAGAATGACAAAATCTGCAGGAAAGATGAGCTTGTCCACCTTTACTAGCACGTCCTCCACAATGCCTCGTGGGTACGTAATCGAACGATCAACCAATTATAGAGACATGTAGGTGGGCTTCAGATCAGGCAAATTCAGCTTTTTGAAGATAGACAACGGCATCAGATTGATGCTTGCTCCCAAATCGCAAAGGCACTTGTCAAATGACAACTTGCCAATGGTGCAAGGAATGGTGAAGCTACCTGGATCCTTAAGCTTTAGAGGTAACTTTTTTTGCAGCACGACACTGCACTCTTCCGTTAGAGCAACGATATTAAGGTCATCCAGTTTCACCTTCCTTGAAAGAATACCTTTCATGAATTTCGCATAACTAGGCATTTGCTCAAGAGTCGCAGCGAAAGGTATGTTGATGTGAAGTTTCTTGAACACCTCCAGAAAGTTACCAAATTGCTTATCCTGCTTTTGTTTTTGCAATCGCTTAGGAAAAGGTGGTAGAGGATAGAGCTGTTTCTCCCCTGTATTACCCTCAGGCAGAGTGTGTTCAACAATAGTCTTCCTTGATTCCACCTCTTTCTCCTTTTGTATTCCTTCTTCATCTACAACTTCAACTTCTACATCTTTTGCTTTTTCAGCATCAGCAACTTTTCCAGACCTTAAGGTGACAGCTTTGACTTGCTCTTTAGCTTCTTTCCTGTCTGGTACTTCAGTATCGCTGGGAAGTGTGCCAGGTTGACGATTGAGCAAGGCATTGGCTATTTATGTAATTTGATTTTCCAAGGTCTTGATAGAAACAACCTGATTTTTGCACAACAGCTTTAACTCCTCGAAATCAGCATTAGAAGGTGGAGCAGCACCTCCTTGTTGAGGATATGGTTACCTTTGAGCAAATTGCTGAGGTTGCTGAAATCCAGGTGGATTAAACTATTTATTTGCAGCATGCTGATATGGTTGCTGAATAACATTCTGATTATTGCTCCAGCTGAAATTGGGATGATTTCTGTTATTAGGATAATAAGTAGCGGGCATAGGCTGCTGCGGTCTCTGAAAATTGTTCACATACTGAATAGATTCATTAACAAGAGAACACTGATCCGTAGCATGAGAGCCTACACAAAGCTCACAGACACTAGCTATTTGATTTATGCCATAGTTGGTTAAAGAATCGACCTTCATAGACAGCGCCTTGAGCTGCACTGCAATAGATGTAGCTGCATCGACTTTCAGAATACCTGCTACTTTCCCAGGCATCATCCTTTGAGTTGGGTTTTGATACTCGTTTGCAGCCATAGTTTCAATAAGATTATAGGCCTCAGTATAGCTTTTGGCCCACAAGGCGCCTCCAGAAGCTGCATCGAGCATGGGTCGATATTGGACCCCCAAACTATTGTAGAATCCATTGATCACCATCCAGTCAGGCATACCATGATGTGGACACTTTCTCAACATCTCCTTATAGCACTCCCAAGCTTCGCACATAGATTCTCCTTGTTGCTGTGCAAACTGAGTAAGAGCACTCCTCATAGCAGTTTTGACCATTGGATAGAACTTCACCAGAAACTTTTGTGCAAGATCTTCCCAAGTAGTGATGGACCCAGCTGGTAGAGAATTTAACCAGTCCTTAACTTTGTCCCTCAGAGAGAATGGAAAAGCCTCAGCTTGATAGCCTCATCAGTGCCACCATTATATTTGAAAGTACTACAGATCTCGATAAAATTCCTGATATGCATGTTGGGATCTTCAGTCGCAGCCCCTCCGAAAGAAACAGAATTCTGCACCATCTGAATAGTGCCCGACTTTGTAACACCCCCAGATCCGGGGTCGGGGATTCGGGTTGTCACGAGTTCCATTTCCCTTATCAATACTTAATCTTAACAGTCAACCAACTACTGAGTACTGTGACCCCACAATATACACACACACACACCACAAGTTATAGTCTCAGAGATGAATACCAAAAATAACACAAGTCATTTTATTCCACAATTATAAACCATTTCACCTTAAAAAGGGTTTCTGAATAATTTATATATTCTTTGCCATTATTACAATTCATAAATATACATAAGTCTGGTACATCGAAAGTTGAAAGCCTAGCCTATTGGTAGATCCTACCTCAGCTACACGGCATCAACGCCTACGGGAAACTGCGGAACGTTTCCTATCTGCTCGCGAATTGGGAGCTTGGTCCTGTTCATCTTGTCTATTTGTTGTTGTGTGATGAAAGAAGAAAGCAAGGGTGAGCAACAAGCCCACCGAAATAATATGTATAATAACTAACAATATATGAGCATTCTCATAGTACTCATGAAAGTCTTGGTCAAAAGAAATGAACCAAGTTTGATATCTTAATGCGATGAAGTCGCAAAATAATCAGTATATATACATATATACTTTTCAAAATCTTGGAAGTCCTCTTCCATGCATAATACATACAGAGTTCCAGTGTATAACTGTATAAAAATATCGTTGCAAGGTGATCTCATATATCTAACCTTGTCTCAACGTTTTTCTGAAAATCTTTGTCATGCATCAGATAATCATTAACTAGATATAAGATTAAAAGATGAAGTTACAAGATACTTCAATATATTTATATCTTTTCCGAATACTACTTGAACTACCACTGCTCAAGGTATAATCTGTGTCAAAAGTTCATCACATAGATGAGAGTACAAGATATGATTTGAATAGATTCAATCCTTGAAATATCATTCAAAAGAAATGAAGTTACGAGATACTTCATTAAGTCCCGATATATATATATCCATATATATCTCTCATATATTTCCTGAAAATCTCTGTCATGTAAAGTATGAATAGAGTTGTAATATCCAATGAATTTGGAAGGAAAAGAATTTTGGCATAAACCCGATATCTTGCTGATCAGGCAAAGATACCAATAAGTAACCTTTTCTACTGTAGATCAATGAATTCCTCGCCGGTCATCACCCAGGCCGCATTAGGACCTCGCGCTAGACCGTTACCCGGCCACTCACACGTGGATGGACTGTCACCCAGCCTCTTACACCTTCATAGACCGTACCCCGGCCTGTCGCTTATGCCGACTCAATTAGATGGACTTACTTCCCGAACATTGGGCAAGTAATCAAATTGTTTTCTCAAAACAGCAACCTTGTTGCGAATATAAAATACACCACAGAGCCGGATCCCTAAGATTTTTTGAGCGAATATTCAAGTCTCCTTCGAAAGGAAGATCTTAAATCTGGAAACGAGTTTTTTTTGGGATCCGCTCTAACTTTTAAAATCATTTTGAAGACTCGAAAACATTTTTAAGAATGTTTGGAGTAATGCTGATTTAATGAAATAAATCAGTCTCGATATATTAGAAAATATCTGAATATTATTATTTAAATAATATTCCCATAAGGATAATCCTTATAAAAATAATTGAAGTAAAAGTTTTAAAACTCATACTTGAAATGAATAATAAATAACCAAAGATATACTTATACGAAAGTACGATCTTTATTTGAATAATCGAAAATAAGTTTGATTATCGAAACATTATTCTTTAATAAAATAAAGAATATTATTTAATAAATAAGTGGAGTCATAAGTCCTCAAATGAATATTCAAAATAATATTCATTAAATAAAATAAACGGAGTTTTATTAAATAAAATAAACGGAGTCTTAAGTCCTCGAATGAATATTCAAAATAATATTCATTAAATAAATTAAATTTATCGAATAAACCTTATTCGATTTATAGTTTTGAAAACTATATCAATATATATATATATAAATATATATAATATACTCGGGAACTTCGACTCCCGGTTTTAGAAAATGTTCACCTTTGGGTCCCCTATACTAAGGGTATACGCAACTACTGCTTATCTCTAGCATAGGTATTATGCAACTTATAAGCAATTGAATCAACAATTAGAAATCAAGATTTTGAAAATAGGCATGCATATATACCATAACACATGCTCCAATATATCGCAAGATTTGCTAATAACAATCATGCATCTATCACAAGATAATGCATATACATATGTATACATCACAACAACAGTATAACGGGTAGAAAACTTGCCTGAGTGTTCCCGGATAGACTTAAGCTTAGAATGGGTCCGATAACCTATGAACAACAACATAAGTCAGAATTAAACCCCCGTCGCTTAAGAAACTAGACTTTAACCAATTAGACTCCTAACGTTCGCTTTCGCGCTTAACGATTCACTTAAGTCGCTCGAGTACCCTCGGCTCCACCATTTTTATTAAATTAACCATTAAGAGTTTTAAGGAGATTCTTTCGCGAGTACCTTACCAACTGTCTAATCCACTTAACATAATTGTTTCATATCCCAATTAGTCATTTAAGGTCCTTAACCAATGTTTCAAAGTAAGGCGAGGGGTAATGGTTCGTTCGCGAAACGCCGTTACTTAAAACGGTCGTTTCTCCTAAACCATACATCGGATTCAAACGAACCACATATCAAAACGAAGCTCGTAACATGAACTATCTAATTATGGCAGTGGTAAAAACCTAACAGTGAGTTCTCGGGTCCTGATGTTAAGAACAAAAACAGTCTAAAGTAAATTAGATATTATGACGGCTATGTTTACGCGATTACCAAATTTGTACAACTCTAAATCAATCCACAATCAACCCACAATCAACATTACAACCCAAAATCCCTCCAAACCTCACCACATCAGTCCATTACTTCATGTTTTAACCAACTCATTCAATCACAACAAAAGCTACTAACCATATTAAGGTTCATTAACTAATAACCAAGGTTCAACCATCAAAATCTCTACAAACTCAACCAAACTTTAAACAAACAAGCATCATGCTTCACATATACTATATCAATCTTAACCAGTCCTAAATACTCAAAACTAAATCTAGGGTTTGGAGTTTATACCTTCTTGAAGCTTCTCAACACAACACAAGAGCTTTGAATGCCTAAAAGAACCTTGATCCTTGCTTGTATAACCTTAAACTTTCATAAAAATTCAAGAAAACTAAAGTTATTTTTTGATAGTTACTATTCACCATCTTCTTCCTTGAATAATTGGAAGAGATTGTGAAGGAAATGGAAGCTTAGATTCATAGAATAGCTATATCTATACATAAGGAACCTTGGATAATTACCTCACCAATTAACAAAGCTTGGAACTTGAATTTGATTTTTTCTTTCTTTGAAATGGACAAAAGGCCGAGAGCTTCTTGTTGGATAATGAAGGTCAACTTTGTGTTTTTGATTTGATTTTCTTGGTTGACATCCTTTTGTTTGTTTAATTAACTTTTTACCATGGTAAAGAATGAATGGTTCACAATCAACCAACTAATCCCTCCTTTTTTGTCATGCTTAAGTCATCTCCTTATGTCATCGTCCCACACTTGTCCTCTTCTTGTTGGTAAGATGACATCACCCTCCACTAACTCTTTGATTAACTCCTAATCACTTGGCTAATGACCGCTGATCTGTTATACGGTTCGCTTAACTTTCGTTCTCGTTTATTTTTCGAGGGATCATACCTGGGATCTTATTACTTGGGTTCCCTTAACCTTTCTCAATACATTAAATTCCTTTTTATGATCCTCTCTTATAATCCTTGAATTTAAATCCTTTTTATCCTGTTACCTTATACTCAATTCTTTCTGTATCTGGTGGATTTTCGGGAAAAATCAAAGTGTTCGGATTTGGATTCTGACGATCTTTACATACACTTATATACCACATAGAGTACTAATAATATCCCAGAAGATCAATAAAAGAACCCCTACATAGTGTGGTATGAAAAGTTTTCTTATTCAGCATAATCAGTAAAATCACTATTCATAAGGGTTTCAAAAATTCCAAAAATTGGGGTTATTATAGTCTCCCCTCCTTAAAAGGATTCCGTCCCGGAATTAGATAGAAAATGAATAGGGATACTTTCTTAGCATTGCACTTTCTAACTCTCAAGTATATTTTCCCACATCGTGGTTCTTCCATCAAACTCTGAATAGTTTGATAACCCTTCTCCTAAGCACTTGTCCATTTTTGATCTATAACCCTTCCTGGTTGCTCCATGTAGGTTACGTCTGGTTGCATGTCTATGCGCTCATATGCCCCTATTTGTCTGGCATCCGAATTACACTTCCTTAACATTGATACGTGGAGCACGTTATGAACTTGCTACATGTTCGGGGGTAGGGCTAGCTTATATGCTAACTTCCCAATACGTCTTAATACCTCAAAGGGTCCAACAATTTGTAGGCTTAGCTTTCCTTTCTTTTTGAAGCTCATCAATCCTTTCCAAGGGATACCTTTAACATTACTAGGTCCCCTATTTCCTATTCTTTGTCCTTTCGTGTCAAATCAACATAATTTTTATGTCCATCTTGGGCTACTACCAGCCGTCCTCTGATTAGATCTATTATATCCTTAGTCCTTTGGACCACTACTGGTCTGAGCATCTTGCGCTTTGCAACATCATCCTATCATAAGGGAGATCGACATTGTCTTCCCTCAAGGATCTCATAAGGCGATATCTCAATACTGACATATAATCTATTATCGTAAGAAAACTTAATCCGTGTTAAGTGATCATTCCAATTTCTCTCAAGTCTATTGCATAGACTCTCATCATAGCCTCTAGCATTATAGCTTTTGCTTCTCAATACCTATTCTTTTCCAGTTCGTAATCGCTACTACCTTCCGTACATAATACTATACTGGTTACACTTTTGCTCGTTAGCATTCTATAACCTTTTAATAATTGCGTCAACCTTATTATCACGAACACGTTAGATTCGGAATACCACCGCACTGATACTACTCCTTCCTAGCTGTTTCTATCTTTGAAAGCTTGATCCATCGTATAGAAGTAAAAGAATTTATTGAGAGATCACTATGATCATGAACACTTGTTATATCGCATAGTTAGTACAGAAGGTGGCCAGCCTTTAGTACTTGACAAGTAATTAAACAACATGTGGTATCCTACTAGGCTTCTATCACACAGATAGATAGTCATTCGGCAATACCTCCCCTTCTGGAAGGGTTGTTCTTCTCAGCTTACATGAAATGAAAAGAAGAGAAAAGAACGAACTGAAGAGAATTGTTGAATTCCATCTATCAGGCACGTCAAATTATGGTTTCAATATTTTTAAGCCTTAAGCATGAACAAAATTAACAAACTCCTATCTTCTTCAACCATTTTTAGAGGTATATACAAGAAAATCTCTAACTTTAGATGTTAGATATAATTGATGATATCAGGAGATAAACTATCAGGATTTACTGAAGATGACGTCATCAGTACTTGTTCATCAGTACTTGATGATCAGCAGTTGATGTCATCAGGACTTAGTTACTTCAGTAGATATTCGAGAAGGAAAGGGATTGCAGAATTAAAAGCGGTGAATGACTTTATATTAGAAGCAATCATACATTGATATGTAATAGGTTTCCTTATTACAATAGAATATGATTCCTTACTCATTGCGTAAATGTGCACTATATAAGCACATATTAGGTTTACACTATATATGTCATGAATCATGTAACCTTGCAGCTCTCAAGGATAATTATTCATCCTTTGGGAGAGTACTTGTGTAAATTTTTTTATCTGATTAATATAAAAATTGTTAATTCTATTAAAGCTTTATTGAATTATTTGCATAAACTGTATTCACCCCCCTCTACAGTTGATTACGGACCTATCAATTGCTATCAGAGTTTGTTGTTGACATACAACCAATTTAAGATCTGTAAATCAATATTTAATGGCAGACAAAGAAGCTCCCTGATCTTCCACCAGTGTCAGCTATAATACCAGTTATGACGGTTGCACCATTGCAAGCTATTCCACCTCCTGGCGTGAGACCACTTATTCGAGGACCCCCGCCTACTGATTCTGATTCTACCGGATATTCGGTGGCGGGTGCATCATTCCAGTTTACTCCACACCCTATTCCATACCATAAGTATGGAACTCTTCTTTTGGAACGAGAAGCCCTGTTGGCTCAGATTCAGGAGCTACAACATATTATAAGGACTATAAATATTGACAGGAAAGTGAGGGAGCTTCGGAATGAGATTCAGGTGACCCAGAGAAAACTCGAGGCTAGACTTCATGGAACTACTTGCGAGTATGCAGCCCCAGATGATCTTATGGGGTGGGCCAGAGAGGTATTGGAGGATTTTGCAAGGCTTGGTGGACCAGAGTTTCCCTGAAAACTAGACGGCATAAATGATGTGACAGCTGTTATATGTATAATAGTGTGTAATGTGTATCATCAGACTTTTGGTGGGTATATAAATAAACCAAACTTACTAACCAGTGGATAGGCCTGTTGTACGTTTACCTTTGCTAAACATTTTCATGTTGTACTACCGAACTTTGACATGTATATCAATACCTTTCCTTTTCCAGCATTGTCATTTATCTTGCTATACCTGTTTTATTTTACTGCAGCAATTATAAACTCTTGTGATAACATGTGCCCTATCCCCTAACTATTTACATTCTGTAAAGAAGCATGCAATTTACTTAGTTCAACTGTTGAAAATATTTTCAAAAAGAGATATTTCAGTTTTATGAAAAACTTTTCATAAAAAGGATTTGATTTAAAGGCTAAATAAATTTTTTGATTCTTTACAAAAAATGCCTCCTAGAAGAAATTACCGTTCCACCAACCAGAATGAAGAGACCAACAAAAACACCCAAGACAGTAATAACCGGAATGCAAATCCAGGCCCCATAGACCCAATTGTAGCCCAAATTCTTCAGATCTTGACCCAACAAACAGTCCACCTGACTTAACAACAGCAGAGGCAGACTAATCCTCAGGTAACCTTTAATACTTTTCAGGCGATGAATCCACCGGAATTTAAAGGTTACGTAAATCCTATTGAGGCCAGGGTTTGGTTGAAAGAAATTGAGAAGGCATTTGCCTTAGTCAATGTGAGAGAGGAACATAAAACTGAGTTTGCAAGTTACTATCTGAAGAATGAAGCCACATAATGGTGGAAAACTGTCAAGACTTCGAAAGGTACAGATGATGTTGCATATGATAGATTTAAGGATTTGTTTTTAGAGAAATATTTCCCTCAGTTTGTACATGATAAGATGGAATTGAAGTTTCTGGAGTTAAAACAGGGAAATATGTCAGTGGCAGAATATGAGAGTAAGTTTGAGGAGGTGTCTAGGTTTGTACCATCATATGTGAACACCGATAGGAAGAAAGCCAAAAGGTTCCAGCAAGGTCTTATGCCATGGATCCGAGGGAAGGTGGCCATATTTGTGTTGGATACGTATGCGGGAGTTGTGCAGAAAGCTATGATTGCACAAACGGAAAGTGAAATGTCACAGAAGGAGAATGAAAGTAAAAAGAGAAAGTTTGAGGGAAGTGTAGGACAGTCCTAAGCAGGGAAGTTTCCAAATTTTAATCAGAGGAAAGGCAAGTTTCAGCCTGGAAGGAATCTTAATTTTAGAAGATAGAATGCAGGTGATGGAGGACAAGTCAACCGTCCAGCCACTGGGAACCAGCCAACCCAGCAGAGACCAGCTCTACCAGACTGCCAGGTATGTGGAAAGAAACATGGTGGAGTTTGCAACAAGTTGAATATGGTGTGTTATAGATGCAACTAGAGGGGGCATTATTCAAGAGAGTGTTGTAATCAACAAGTCAGAGAGCCCGCCAACAAAGAGCAGCCTACCAGAAATCAGGCAGGAAAAGTTCCAGCAATTGGGTTTACATGTTTCAAGTACCAAAAGCCAAGACATATAGCAAGGGATTGCAAGACACCAGTTCCAGTCAATAATACGCTGAGAATCATGGGAGCTACTCCGACAGTGAATGAACCTCCCAGAGCTAGAGTTTATTTCATGTCTGTGAAGGACGCTGTTATGGACACTAATGTTATGGCGGGTACGCTTACTGTGAATTATTTATGTGCTAAAGTGCTAGTAGATTCAGGAGCAACTTGATCATTTATTTCTCAAGATTTTGTTGATAAGTTGAATTGTCCAGTTGAATTGCTAAGTGAGATTATGACGGTATAATTAGCAAATCAAGAGCGTGTATCTGTTAATCAAGTGTGTACGGACTGTGAGATTGAGAATTCTGGTAATAAGTTTGGTGTTGACTTGATATCATTTAAGTTAGGAGAGTTTGACATTATTTTAGGAATGGACTGGCTATCTAAGCACGATGCTCAGTAGACTGTCGTAATAAGAAAGTAATCTTGAAGATGCCAGACGAGAAAGTGGTAGCGTTTAAAGGTCAGAGGCAAGCAAAGAAGTTCTTGACGATGATTCAAGCTAAGAAATTACTACGACAAGGATGTGAGCATTTCATTGCTTATGTGATAGATAGAAGTCAGGAGCCAGCAAAACTGAAAGACATTCTAGTGGTAAATGAATTTCCAGACGTGTTTCCAGACAAGTTATCAGGACTTCCTCCAGATAGAGAAATTGAGTTTGTGATCGACTTAGCACCTGGAACGAAATTAGTATCTAAAGCCCCGTACAGAATGGCGCCAGTTGAAATAAAGGAACTGGCAAAGCAATTGCAAGAGTTATTGGAAAAATGAGTGATTAGGCCCAGTGTAACCCCATGGGGTGCACCGGTATTATTTGTTAAGAAGAAAGACGGAAACAAGAGGTTATGCATTGACTATCGAGAACTCAATAAGCTTATAATTAGGAATAAGTATTCGTTACCTTGAATCGATGATTTATTTGATCAGCTAAAAGAAGTCAAATATTTTTCTAAGATTGATCTGAGATCCGGATATCACCAACTAAAGATTACATTTGATGACGTACCAAAGACAACTTTCAGAACAAGGTATGGTCATTATGAATTTTTAGTGATGTCTTTTGGATTGACCAATGCCCCGATAGAATTTATGGACTTGATGAACAGAATTTTCAAGGAATATTTGGACAAGTTTGTCATTGTATATATCGATGATATTTTGGTCTACTCCAAGTCAATGGAAGACCAAACGGAACACTTAAGGATAGCTTTGGAAATTTTGAGAAAGGAAAATTTGTATGCTAAGTTTTCAAAGTGTGAGTTTTAGTTACAGGAAGTTCAATTTTTAGGGCATATAGTAAGTAATGAAGGGATCAAAGTAGAACCAACAAAGATTGAAACTATTATGAATTGGGAAAGGCCAAAAATACCAACAGAAGTGAGAATTTTCTTAGGATTAGCAGGATATTATCGAAGATTTGTTCAAGATTTCTCGAAGATTGCCACGCCTTTGACGAAGCTTACTAGGAAAAATGAGAAGTTTATATGGAACGAGAAGTGTGAAGAAAGTTTTCAATAATTGAAGAAGAGATTGATTACGACACCTGTTTTGTCACTTCCACATGATCAAGGAAATTTTGTAATCTATAGTGATGCTTTTCATAAGGGATTGGGTTGTGTTTTGATGCAACATGATAAAGTTAATGCATATGCGTCTAGACAACTGAAACCAACTCAGCAGAAGTATCCTACTCATGACTTGGAACTAGCGGCAATAATATTCGCCTTGAAGATTTGGAGACATTATCTATATGGAGAAAAATGTGAGATCTATACGGACCATAAGAGTTTGAAGTACATATTCACGCAAAAGGAACTTAATATGAGACAACAAAGATGGTTGGAGTTAATCAAGGACTATGATTGCACGATTAACTATCACCTGGGAAAAGCAAATGTGGTGGCAGACGCGTTAAGTAGAAAGGAAAGATTGAATGTGTTAACAGTACCTAAAGAGTTATATAAGGAATTTCAAAAGTTGGAATTGGAAGTCAGAATTTGCAAACCTGATGAAGCAAAGATGTATAGTATGACTTCTCAGCCAGAATTGTTAGAGAAGATAAAGAAATGTCAAGAGGAAATAATGGATCAAGATATTAATCGATTGGTAGGAGAAGAGTTATGTACTCAAAACGATGACCAAGGTATTCTCAGATTTTCTTCGAGAATTTGGATTCCACCAGTAGCAGAGTTGAAAAATGAAATTCTACAAGAAGCTCACAACTCAAGGTATTCCATCCATCCAGGAAGTACCAAGATATACAGAGATTTAAAAGAGAATTATTGGTGTCCATATATGAAAAGAGAAATTGCGGAATGGGTTAGCAAATATTACACGTGTCAAAGAGTTAAAGCGGAGCACCAGAGACCAAGTGGATTATTACAACTGTTAGAGATTCCAGAATGGAAGTGGGAGCACATTTCTATAGATTTTATAGTCGGATTACCAAGGACGAAAGCGAACCACGATGCCATTTAGGTTGTAGTAGACAGACTAACCAAATCATCTCATTTCTTGCCTATTAATGAAATATTTTCATTGGACAAGT
The DNA here is from genome assembly GCF_009905375.1 of Apium graveolens. NCBI lineage: Eukaryota > Viridiplantae > Streptophyta > Magnoliopsida > Apiales > Apiaceae > Apium > Apium graveolens. Next base: position 48,677,794 of record NC_133656.1, read on the forward strand.
TGATTCACATGTATTTGAAGGAAATAGTAGTTCGTCATGGAGTCCCTATGTCTATAGTATCAGATCGATATCCACGATTCAATTCAAGATTTTGGATAAGTTTTCAAGAATGTTTGGGAACTAAATTGAATATGAGTATAGCTTATCATCCACAGACTAATGGTCAAAGCGAAAAAACAATCCAGACTATTGAAGACATTTACCCTTAGTGGAATTTGCTTATAATAACAGTTATCATGCCCGTATCGGAATGCCTCCCTATGAAGCTCTTTATGGATGCAAATGTCGATCACTAATATATTGGGATGAAGTTGGAGAACGTAAGATACTCGGACCCGAGTTGGTGCAATAGACAAAAGAAGTTGTTGAAGTCATTCAAAAAAGGTTAATTGTAGCACAGGATCGTCAAAGAAATAATCAGATCAATCCAGAAAGGATATGAAATTCAAAGAAGGATATCTAGTGCTGCTAAAAGTGTCACCGTGGAAAGGATTGTCAAGATTTGTAAAGAAAGGAAAGTTGAGTCCTAGATACGTTGGACCTTTTGAAATTTTGAAACGTGTCAGTAAGGCAGCTTACGAATTGGCGTTACCCCCGCACATGGAGCACATTCATAATGTATTTCACGTATCGATGTTTAAGAAATACAATCCAAACTAGAGGCATATAATCGAGTATGAGCCAATAGAACTTCAGGCAGATTTATCGTATGTAGAGAATTCAATAGAGATTCTAAAAAAGAAAGAGAAGGCACTACTAGAAATAGTGCCTACGACATCATCCCTTTAACATCAGTTAGAAATGTCACCGATGTGAAAAGCAATTTTAACATCGGTCATTTCAAAACCGATGTTAAGAGGGCTATAAGACATCACTATCTTAACTAGCCGATGTTATGGAGAAACCCAAAAGCTGAAGAGTTAACCTGGGAGTTAGAAAGTGATATGCGAGAAAAGTACCCTCATTTGTTTACCTAAGAGATTCTGAGGACAGAATCATTTCAAGGGGGAAGATGTAATATCCGGGAAATAGCGTGTAATTATTTTTATCAATAAATAATTATTACGTGATTATTATGTGAATTTTGGTTAATCATATGATCATTGATATTAAAATTTGGATGTTTATATGTGATAAAATATGAGTATGTTAATTTTATTATGTCCAGAATAAAGTGTAGATAATTATGATATTTTTCTGGTAATTTTTGGATTGTTATATGATTTTATAAGAATTTATAAAGTGATTAATTATATTCTGTATGATTATAAAACTATTTTATAAAACCGGGAATCGTCCAATTTCAACCGTTTTTACATTTTTACAACTCGAAACTCTTCGGAAAACTCCTTCCTAACCTAATATGATAATTCTGAACATTTTCCGTGTTTTGACTTTTTCGATCCGGAGTACGGGTTGACCCGTACGAGTCCTGGCACAAAATTTCATAAATATAAATAGCCTTTTTCTTATTTCATTTTTGCGTATAATCATAATCAAGAAGTAAAAACCGAGAATTTACAGAGAAAAACTCGAAAACCCGTCACGTTCTTGAGAATCAAACCCAAAAACGAAAGCGTTACCAAACTCGGAATCGAGCGTGCCATATACCGAATCGAGGTTCAAGAAAAACTCTATCAGAATCTACCATCAGTTTCAGTGTAGAAATCAAGGTTCTATTATTTATTTATTTATTTTATTTCAAATTAATTTATGATTAAATTATGAAATTTTGATGTTGATGTTATTTGGGTGATTTGATGATTTCATCTTGTAGATAATTTTGTCCTGGTCATTTTGATATATTATATGACGAATTTGGAGTTCAATATCATGTAGAAAAATGGGTTTAATTTTCGAATTAAGAAAATTAGGGTTTACCGCTTTGAATATTGTCAATTGAAATTTAGGTGTTTCTTTGTTAGGGGTTATTAGTTAAAAATTGATCATTCCAGTTTGTAGATCGTGAACAGACGTATTTATTGGTATATATGTGATGAACAAACGATAGCCGGAAGGAGATGATCGGAAAATCGATCGTGGCGACGGCGGGAATTTCAGATGGATTTTCCGTTTGATTGGTTGTTTGTTTGATCGTTCTGAGTCTGCAGATGTGTTCCTGACATAAAATCGAACAAACCCTGTGAATCTAGTGTTGTTCTGGGCTGTTTTTCGTTGGTCGGAAAAAGCTCCAGGCGGCGGCTATGGCTGCCGGCCGCCGGAGTTGGCAGAGGTAGGGAATGAGGTGGAAAATTTCACTTCTACCCCCCTAACTTTTATGTTATACAATTCATTCCCTGGAACTTTCAGAAAATTCAAAAATCGGATTTTAGTTTTATATAATTTCAAAAATATATTTTCCTTTTATAATTATTTTTAGAAATAGTTTTTAATTATTTTAAATTCCAAAATTCATTATTAATTATTCTGAAAATTATTTTTAATTTCAAAATAAATCTTAATTAATTAATTAATTAATTTTAGTTGATAATTAATTATTGAATTAGTTAATTAATTTAAATATTAATTGATTAATTAAATTAATTAGTTATTAATTACTTTTAATTGATTATTTAATAAGATATAATTATTTCTTTTTATTTAAAAATTCCGAAAAATAGTTTCGAGTTTTAAACTATTATTTTATAATTATTTTCAAGGCTCGGTAATTATTATTAAATAATTTTAAAGTCAGATTCGGGTGTTCGAACCTTGTTATTTAATTATAAAATGATTCGGAAACCCGTTTTAATTCCAAAAAATGTTCAAAAATTCGTATTAAATACCTGGAAAGTCATTTTAACCCCGAATCTTTTTTGAAAATGATTTTGATCGAATATCTTACGTGCTATGTGCTATATGTGATTAGATTGATGTATAATATGCCTGTATGTGCATTGTTTGACGGTTTTTATTGTAACTTTCAATCCGTAAGTCGGATTTGGGTGAAACGAAGGGTAGATAGAAGCTTGTAATGAATAGAAGGAGATGAGAATAAGTATTGATAAATACATGTGGTGTCTAACAGAGAAAGCGAGACGTAAAAAGGGAAAGCAAGTGGTCAGTGAGTGAAAATCAATAGACGAGTACAAGTAATGTAAAAGCGGATTAATAAGGCAAGTATCCCAGAACTTTCGTGTAGTAGAATTGCAAGTATCTTCGAACTCTCTTCATATATATTGTAAGTACTTCTGTTCATTCTTGTTATATTGCAAGTCTTTGAAGTACTTAACCCTAAACCCTGATTCTTGTTATTGATCTTGAGCCGTAAGCCTTATTCTTTGTAAATCCTTGATTGTTGAATTCTTAGATCTGAACCACATTTATACGATACTACTCCACAAATACATATATACCACCTACTGATCCTTTATATAGAATTGCTTAACATACAAACCTTCATACCTTGTATAACAGAGGACCAATCCTTGTAACCACTAAACCTTTGGTCTTCTATTTTCTAATTCTTTCCCTGGATAAAAGCCAATCTTCATATTTACCTTGTTATACCTTCATGGTGTTATGAATCTCTCTATGCTTGAAGGTTGATGTTGTTTATGATTCCGCTTATTGATTTACATTATTTATCATGTTGATATTATAGAATTGGATTTTTTTAAATATGGACCAGATTCTTGGTTGGATCAGATTCGTGGTCATGATAGGTCAATGTGTGTCTTGGATCCAGTATAAAGAGCAGAGCTGTGAGCCTTGCTCAGGGTTAGTGCGTGACTGATCAGCAGTGTAATCTTGGTTTTTAAAAATGAAAGTGAATATCCAATTCTAATCATTGCTTATTAGGAAACTTGATTTCTTATAATATTTCGGTTGATCATTGTTTAATCTCAGTGTTGTCATCATGACTTGATGAGATAGTTAGCTCACTCTTGCAAATCTATTCAAGATCTTTTCCAGTTAAAAAGGGAATTGGTGGTAGCGAGGATCCCCAGAGAATTGTACGAGCTAGGTTTCCAGGTTGAGATGAAATAAGCTAGCATATGATGTTTGTCTTAGTTATGTTTAAAGTTTGTAAGACTGTTTTATTTCAGTTGTAAGATAAATACATTGGGATTTGGTACGTTTATAATATAAATAATGTGGTTATGGTAAGTAGGGTCATTATATTTATTATATTCATAAACAGGTTTATATATGGTGTGTGTGTATGTTGTGGACCCCAAACTTCTGACCTGGGTTTGGAGGGCGCCACAACATCCACTTTCAATGATCCACAATACTTTATTCTTCTTGCCCTGCACACAATGAGGTTTAACTGTGTTTAGCTACCCAAACAGTGTTGGGCACATTCTTCTTCTTGATAGTTAATAGAAGTAGAACTTGAACAATCAAAAGAAACAGCTTTCTTAGTTTGATTAAAATTTTCTTCTTTGATCACAGATCTAAATTTAACTTTTTTTAGATATTTTTTCATCTTATGACAACTAGTCATAACTTTCATGCTGCATGGAATGCAATCAAACTTGTCACAGAAAGAGTAGGGGTCATCAGCTTGAGTGTCATAATACTTACAGGCTTTATACTTTGGCTCACTAACAATTTTTTTACAAAGATGAGTTAGGTGATTTGTCGAGCCACATCTATGACATTACATTCTGGGAGCATCTGTAATATAGGCATAGTTGTTGCTTTTGTTTACACCTATCTTTCCATTTCTGTTCTTCTTTTATTTCATGTGCTTTCATTTTTGATTTCAGTTACTGGTGTTTTGATGAGTGGACTAGCTCCAGGATTTTTCTCACTTTAGTGTTGAGATTTGATTTGGAATTTTCATTTATTCATCTTCATCTGTAACTTCTTACTTGATGATAAGCTCCTCTTCACTGAAGTTCACCTCATAAACTTTGAAAAAATGTGCATTCACCTTTTGAAGCACATCAGGAACTTCCTTGTTCACAGTTTCCTTATCTATGTCAATTTGACTTTTCTTTTGAGATGAACCGGCTTCATAGTCCAATCCATTAACTATGTTAGCTCATGGCTTGTTCTTTTCATGGTATTGACCAAACAACTGAGATGCATATTTAAATGACTTAAACTTAAGATCATTTTTCTCAATTATATCTCTCAATAAAGCTTCTACTTCCTCTACACATTTTAGCTTGTTTTTAAGATATTCATTTTTTAGCTGGTTCTAGACTTACAAGCTGCAGCTCTAGTTCTTATTTCTTAATTTTAAGTTTTATATTAACTTTTGACAACCTACTCATTTCCTCAGTTGTAGCCACCATACTTGTGTGAATGTGAAACATTTTACAATCATCTTTTCAACAATTTCCTTATATTTTAAAGCATTCAAATCATTGATGGTAAGGATATTCACCTCAGATTTTGATGCAGATGACTCTCCTTCCTCAAAAGCCAGGAGAGCATAATTTCCATATTCTTCACCATCATCTTCATCATCTGTGTCATCCCAACTCTTCCCTTCAGCAATATAATCTTCCTTTTTATTTCATCAACAGTGCTTCATACTTAGCTTCAAGCTCCAAATATGCCATATCTTTCTTCACCTTCTTTGGATTTCTGCATTCTGTGGCAAAGTGACCAATTTTATCACAGTTGTAGTATCTAATCTTTGATCTGTCCACAGACCTTGACTTATATCCACCTTTGAGTCTGAATTTTCATTTCTAGTTGTTGTTGCACGATGTTTGACCTTTACCCTTGAAGTACCTAGGATTTTTTTACTCTTATATTTGAAAACTTCATTGCCACGTAGGCCATACACTGGTCCATTTTATCCAACTCATCAAGAGTGTAATACTCATTCTCTTCCAACTCTAGAATAACTTGTTTTTTAGGTTCCTTGTCCTTCTGCTCAACAGGTTGCATAACTTGAATCTGGGATTCAGTTTCATCTTCATGTATTTTCTTATCATTAGCTATCAAGGCACTTGACACACCTACAACATTTCCCTGACTCAGCTTTAATGATTTTATCTGCATCATCTCCAGCTCATAGGTTTTAAGAATTCCATATAAAACCTCCAAAGTTATTCTCCCTAGATCTGTCAATTCTCTTATTGCAAATATCTTTTGTTCTAGATGGTCAGGAACATTGAGCAAGAATTTTAGGTTGACCTCCTCAGCTTCATAATACTTGTTTTGTAGCTGCAAATCATTTATCAATTTGTTGAACCTTTCAAAAATCTCAGTAATGCCTTCTTTATGGGTTATCTATGAAACCCTCATATTGTGAGACTAGAATCCTTCTTTGGTTTGACCTCACTTTCTCCATACCTTCACACAGAATCTTTATATTTTCCCAGATCTTCTTGACCGACTCACAGTTGATAATATTATTGTACATGACTTTATCAAGAGATTCAATAAAAATGAGTTACAAGCTACTGTCAAGTGAAACTTTCTCCTTTTCTGGTTCAGTATATGTAGATGGATCCTTAGGAGTAAAGTGACCAGGAATGATTTAGCAAAAAAAAATGACCAGGAATGACCATATCACCATCAGTTGCTTCAATTACCCTCGCCATAGGAATGAATGGTCCATGCTTGAGAATTTCAAGATATAGTGGATTAGCTATCCTGATGAACAACATCATCATCTTCTTCTTCCATAGGGTTCAGTTCACTTTGTCAAAAACAGGATTCTTGATACTGCTATTTTCTTGTTCACTCATACTTCCAAGATCTAATATGCCTACTTTAAGATTTTGCTCTGAAACAACTTGTCGGGGGGAGGTGTAATTGCTTTCTTGATTTACTTACTTAAAAATCAAATAGAGTTTTAGGCTTTGGAACTCAACAACTAGATATTAATTTGTAGTGATAAATAACTGAATAAAAAGACACAAGTAATTTATCAAAATTCACTTAATTTATAATTAAATTAAATTTATTATGATACAAATCTGTGTTCTTGAATAATAAGAAGTCAGCTATTTCTTTGAGAGACTACAAGATTTCTAGATATGCTCTATTACACTCTAAAGAAAGGACCCGTGACATATTTTATAGAACAACATGCACATCTTACAAAGATTACACTAGAATGGACTGACAAAAATTTTAAAGTCTATGTCTATTTCCACTTTAAGTGCAGCACATCTTCATATAATCTAACATGTTTGTGACCCTCCTTTGTTCTGCTCATCTTTGCCCTTGATCTTGCATTCTTCAAGTTGTATTTGTATACTTTTCAGTTCAATGATAGAATTGTTTGTTGACCGATAATCTTGGATCTTCAAATTGTATGCATTCTGAATTTTGAAGCTGTTTTTGAGATCTATTTTACTGTATAGAGAAATATAGAATGACTTATCGATATCTCTACTTCTCTATAGGTATTATGACTTGTCTTGATCTCCAGTTGTCTGTAAGTGATTTAACTTGTCGATATCTCTTGTTCTCTACATTCAATTTGGTTTGCCGATATGTCAGGTTCACTACATAGGCCTTTAACTTGTCGATATCTCCACTTATCTATATGCAGTTTTGACTTGTTGATATCTCCACTTCTCTACATGCAGTTTTGACTTGTCGATATCTTCACTTCTTTACATGCAGTTTTGACTTGTCGATATCTCCACTTCTCTACATGCAGTTTTCACTTGTTGATATCTCCTTGAACTCTCTAAAAGTAAAGTGACATCTCTACAAGTCAAATTTGACTTCTCAACAGACATATCTATACATCTTTATATGTGACTTGTCAATATGTGACTTAAAACATTTTTCCAAAAACAACATTATTCAATTCCAAGCTTCTACACTTCTCTTTGAGGCATGATCATGATTGATCTTCTTCTAGAGTTTATTCCTTAGCTTGATGGGAGTTAATAATAAAAATACTCCAGTCTAATCTTCTTAACACTTTTACAGACTCAAGATATACAAATACAAAATACAATAAGATTTTCATATAACTGATTCTTAAGGTTGTCAAAGTGACTTAGTCTTGTTATGTGCAAAAATATCTTGCACAACAAAAATAATGGAAGGAAGGGAAAAGAAGTATGGAAAATTGTTAGGTCCCAATTTGTTTGTAGAAGGGGGGTTGAATGCAAACAATACCGTTTAATCGAATAAAATGCGGAATAAAAAGGTGAAATAAAATTCAAGTTAAATAAAACTTTTATTAAACTTGAAAGGTGTTACAACTACAGTATCGGTTACAAGGGATTAATCTCAAATCAATTATTATAAATCTAGAATAAATTCGACATGAACTTTTTCTATTTTTGCAATTAAAAGATCAAATGCTAAATGCGATTTGAGATTAAGTTCTAGGGATTTTAATCCGCTAGATTGTTACACAAGAACAAGATAAATAATTCTAGTGGATTGGATTTAACTTTACAATCTAGAATTTTGATCTTGAATAAAGCAGATGAAAAATGAAATGTTGTGCCTTTGTTTTCTACTGTCTTCTTGACTTGTGTTCTCTGTTTTATATTTGCATGAATGTCTTCTGCTGCTTCTTTTAATCCAATAGTCGAGTAGAATGTACTGGTATGACAATCTCTTTGTGCTGGCAAGACAATCAGAATGAACTAGCAAGACTTTCGGTATGACTATCAATTGTCATACCGATTGTCATAGTAGTTCAAAATCAGATTGTCTTACTGAATTAATAATAGATTTTAATGTAATAAAAAATCTGATAAGACAATCCTTTTGAATTAGCATGACTTTCGGTATGACTATTGATTGTCATACCGATTGTCATACTAATACAATCAGTTGTCTTTATGAATTAATAACAGATTTTAAATCAATTAAAAACCTGAAAAACCTTAATATTAATTCTGAATTAATTAATCAATTAATTCAATTAATAAAATAAATTAATCTTTGCAGATATAATTTATTCTCTTAATTAAATTATATGACTTAATTAATTAATAGAGAATTAATACTAATCTTAAGCAACATCCATTCTTCTGAATATCTTCTAAAAATCACTGAAATATATGAATCAATTCCACCACTTCAACGTTGACACTCGATGTACTGTCTGGTTCATGAGTAACTAACTTCCGTGATGTTTCTTCATGTCTTTACTTTGATACTTTGATTTTCTTCAGATTAAATCCTTGTAATTACTTGATACCCTGACGAGATCTCTGTCACTTGATTAAATCCACAATCTTGATTTATATCGCTGAGGCTTGATCAATTCCTTGAGCTTCTTCCAGTGAATTAAGTCTTTAAGTCTGTAGATGAATAATGTTCCTTAACCCTTTGACAGATGTTACTTTGTGAGTCTCTCTGACGACAGATCCACTATTTACTTATTACATTCTTATTTGAGTTGAGTTAAATCCTCGAATAAACAAATAGGCTATGACATATGCCTTTCAATCTCCCCCTATTTGCTTGTTAGACAATAACAACAAATACCTAGAGGATAACTCAACTAACAAATAAGAAAAAGATATAAACAGTAATGCAAAGTAAATAGCAGAAAAGTTCTGGATTATATTTAACATTTTCCAGATTCCAAAAGAAATTTACAAGTGAATACAAGATAGATGTTCCTCTAGCCTGAACATATAACTACATTAGTCTATCTTGATTCATAAAGCTCTAATCATATTACATTGAGTTTTGAGGTAATTGACTTCAGTTGTCTTCTCTTCTGACTTCACCTTCTTCTAAATCTTGAAGCAACTTTTTGTCAAAGACACGATCTTTTTCTGAAGTGAAGCTTGCTGGTTTGACTGGTTGAACTCCAACTGACTTCAGCTTATTCTTGATCTGATTGTACCTTTTAATATTCTTTTCACAATAAGCTTGAATCAAATCAGCAGCTTGAGTCTTCAACATGGATGAGTATCCAGCAGTTCTTAAATGATGTTCCATCCAGACCAGATGCTTAGCTGAGTAGTCTTTAAGAGATTGTACATCTAGCTGACAGATTTGAAGACAATCAGACTTAAAGAATCTCACCTGATGAGGATTGTTGACCACTTGAGGACTAGCCCTGCTGGCAAACTCTTTAAGCCTTTCTCGAAGAACTTCATTCAATTTTGAGCTTCTTTTTACTTTGTTGAGAAGAACCCAAATCTCTGACAAAGAACGATTCTCAAACAGATGAAGTGACACCTTGAAAGATCCTTCACTCTGACAATATACAAAAATGCTCATCTCATTTAGGGATCTATCAAAAGCAGCTGTGATCCTTGAGACTTCAGTCTTGATAGCATTCATGTACATGTCATTGTTAGGATTTGAGATTTCCAGCTTGTCAAGAAGATGTAGGAACTGCCTATCATTGTTAGTGCTCAGCTGAGGCATATCAAGTACTCTCCTAGCTTCATCCCATTTTTCACCAATCTTCAGTCTGACATCTCTTCTCCTTTCTTGAGCCTTAATGTCATGAAGACGTTGCTTTTGAAGAGTTTCTGTTCTTTGTATGTCTTTCCTCATGTCAATGATCTGGGAGACCTTTTTGAGTTCAGCTTCTTTTCTTTTCATCTCTGACTGCTGCTGCTGAAACTCTTTCTCAAAGATAGGATCCACTGTAGTTTCCTCTTCCCATTCTCCAAAATCACTTTCCTCTTCAGCTTCAAATAAACCATCTTTATCTTCCAAGACTGGTTCAGTGGGAATGTCAAAAATATCAAAGTCATCCTGTTCTCCACTGTAGTAGACATCATCAGCCTTTCCTGTGTCTCCAGCAGAGGTATCTTTTTTTTCCCCTTTCCACTACTCTCTTTCTTCTCCCCCTTAGTTGAGGGATCCTCTACGGACTTTCCCTTAGATCCTCCATGACCTCCATCACCTCCCGAGCCTGAGCCTCTACCAGACGGCCCTTCAAAGTAAGTCCTTTGTTCTTCATTGGGACAGTGAGAATTTTTGATCATGTAGTACAGGTGCTTCATCCCTTCATTCAGATGTTCCATACCTATCTCTATCTTCAGAAATCTGGAGGAATCCAGTGAATGATTCATTTCAACCAAATCTTCAAGAGAAGTCATCCTTGTATGTAGAGAGCAGAAGTTAGAAATGTCATCAGCTGATAAAGTTGGAGTTTCCTGAATGGAATTGAGCTTTGGTGTGACAGTGTTCTTGAGATCTGAGATATCATTCCTTATGAGTGCCAGCTGATTGTTGACAGAGGTGGAAGAAGAAGACCGTTCAACCACTTATGCTTTGAATGCTTGAGCCTCAGCTTGGCTTTTAGCAAGTTCTTCTTTTAGAGCAGCAATTTGAGCTAACAGGTTTTCAGTATCTGTGTCTGTGTGTGCTCTCACCTGAATTTCACTCGTGTTTGGTTCACTCACCTCACGTGCTTGTGTTTCTCTCAATATAATTGCTCATGAGGAGTCTTCCTGTTGCTGTTCTTCTGTACCTGCAGTTAAAATCACCCTAGCCTCTTCAAGAGAGGTCAGTGGTGGTGCAATGGGAATTCGCGAGTCCTGATCCTCAGTCAAACCTATCATTTCATGTGAAATAGATGTCTGAATTGCTTCAGGGATAGATTGACCGAGTTCCCCTTCACTTTCTCCAGATAAATCTGCGAGTGGAGAATCCCGTGAGGGAGCCAGAGGTGTTTGATCTGGGAGGGGTGAAAATGACTCTATTAAGGGTGGCTGAGAGTCAGATTTTCCCTCAGAAGCATGTGACTGCTCTTCTGCCGTAACTATGGCAGGCACTGTAACAGACTCTATGTGCACTCCTTGCTCTGTGTCCTGAGTATCATCTGTGGGTATGTATGGTTCCATTGTGAGTAATGGAATTGTGCTTGACTCAGTACAAGATGCCATGGCCCTATGGTGAATTTCAATAGATTCATCCTGTTGAGAGAATGTCTCTAGTAACTGTTCATTGGCCATTTCAAAGTCCATGTCCTGTTGGGAGGACAAGGATGGGCTTTCAGATGCCTCAGTATAAGTTCTTCTTTTCTTTGGAGGAGGTAGAGCTGAGGGTTCACTCACATTTAATAATGCACTACTTCCTATTAATCTTCTGGGTAACATTTTAGACAGTGGGGGAAAGGTTGAGATAGGTTGTGACTCTGTGTTTGGCTCTATGACCTGGGATTGAAGCTGTGGTTCTACAACTTCATGGTCAGTCCTATCGACCACTGGGGATCTTTCAACAGAAGTAGGAATGGAGTGAGAGTGAGGAATTACTACCTGTAATGGAAGAGCATCTGATGTTGGAGGAGCCTGGGTGGCTTGAACCACTGGAGGTTGAGGTTGCTGTTCATGACCGGGAAGACTGAAAATAGGTAAGGGAATATAAGTGGCCATGAAAGCAGATACAAGTACTGGAACTTGCATGAATTTGAAGGTTGTGTCTTGGCGGGTGTAAATCTTTTTGCTTACAGGAGGGGGTTCAGTTACTGCAGAGTTAGCAAAAAGGGCTTTGTGCTCAGGTGTGAGAAGATGATCTGCTATAAGCATGAGAAAACGAGCATAGTAACATGATACCCTACGATTTGTAGAATGATCACGTAAAGCAGAAGTGAGACGTCTCAAGAGAATGGGAAAAAGTAGTTTGCCAAAATTGATCCTTTGATTGAAAACAACCGCAAGACCAATATACTGCAGAGTGGAAGTGATGTTGTGAAAGTTGGATTTAGTGCAGTTGGCAAACACTTTAGAAAATGTATCGAAAAAAATGTCCCATTCAGACACCAAATTGGATTTAGAAAGTTTGGTTAAATTGATCACCCCCTGATAGTGAATAGCATGGAAAAAGTTTGTGATATCATTTTCAGAGGGTAAATTACAGAAATTGTCCAATGGAAAATTTAACGCTTGATTGACTACTGTTTCATCAACCACATATTGTGTGTTTGCCACGGTGAATGAAAAAGATTATGAATCATCGGCCACAGTAGAGGTTGTGCATATCAGTCTAAGCAGATCGACATTTAAAATCACATTTGATTTAATAGCAGAGCTAACAATCGAATGGTCATTTAAAAATCTAATCCAAGGCTTAAATTTTTCCACATCACATTTTTCTGGATTAAAATAACCAACCTGATTATGCCGACAATTTAGAAATTGAGAGCCATTTAAAATAATAATAAGACACACACTTTCAGAATTTTAAGAATAATATTAAGAAAATTCGAATTAATTAAATTAATTTAATAATTCGAATTAAATTAATTATAATCGAAAATTTTAGACAGGAATGTATCTCGTTAAAATTCCTAACTCACAAACACAGATTTGAAAAGCCAAAAGACACAAAACAGAAATTGAAATTAAAATTAAAAATACTCAAAATCAACAAACACAAACTGAATTTGAAGGGGAAAAAATTGATTCGAAAAAAAAGTTTTTGATAAAATTTTGGCAGCACTCCTGTATGTATATATATGTAAGTATATATCACAGGAGTGATGATTTAGTTTGCTAAGTAAAAACTCGAGCAAAGGAAGACAATGGCAGTTGAGTTTGTTTTTGGTCGAAGAGAGAGAAGAGAGAAAAGATAAACTGTTGGAATTTTTTAAGAAAAAGAAACTGAATGGAAATTAGAACACACAAAAACGATTAAGTAGTATAACTGGTATGACAATCAGATTGTCATACCGATTATCATACCGATTGTCACACCAGCTTAAAGACAGAAAAAAAACAAATAAAACAAAACAAATAATAATATATAACTGGTATGACAATCTGATAGTCATACCGATTGTCATACCAGTACAAAATAAGACATAATAAGTCTGATATTAATTTTATTACTGGCATGACAATCAATAGTCATACCGATTGTCTTGCCAGTTATAAAATTAATCTGATTTTAAAATAACCAATCATTATTACTAAAATGACTTTCAGCAAGACAATTTCAATTGTCTTGCCGATTGTCATTCTAGTATAAGATAAATAAGTATTTACATATACTGAATAATTAACATAAAAACAGAATATATAAAATATTTCAATTTCAGAAAACTGAAATGAATATTGCAGAAAATATTTACATAATTAAAATTATTAAAATATTTCAGAGATAATAATATTTTCAGTCTAAAAATAGATTTCTTTTGAATTTTAACAAATTAAATTCATAGAGAAATATTTTTAGAGAAAATAAAATATTCTGAGACATTAAAATTAACAAGTTGAGTAAATAAATAAGATAAGATAATAGAAATTCCAAAGAAATAAGCAAGAAATATGATACAATGATAAAATAAATTTGTAAATGAATTTTTCATTTATGAAAAATTCATTTGTAAATTCATTCAAGAACATATCTCAGATATTAATTAAATTAATCACTAAAACTATTCAACATGCCCAATTTACCAACTAATCTGGTAAATGTGGATTCATCAAGTGGTTTAGTGAAAATATCTGCTATTTGTTCTTCTGTTGGAACAAAAAATAGTTCAACAGTACCATTCATGACGTGCTCTCTAATAAAATGATACCTGATGTCAATGTGCTTTGTCCTCGAGTGCTGCACAGGGTTGTTGGTGATGGCTATTGCACTTGTATTGTCACATAAAATAGGAATTTTGTTCAATACAGAGCCATAGTCTCGTAGCTGGTTCCTAATCCACAAGATCTGAGCACAGCAGCTTCCAGCAGCAATATATTCAGCCTCGGTCGTTGAGTTGGAAACTGTTTGCTGTTTCTTGCTGTACCATGAGACTAGCCTGCTTCCTAGGAATTGACAACTCTCTGAGGTGCTTTTCCTATCAACAACACTTCCTGCATAATCTGAATCTGTATATCCAACAAGGTTAAAACCAAATTCTTTAGGGTACAAAATACCTAGATTTGGTGTTCCCTTAAGATATCTTAAGATTCGTTTAACAGCAACGAGATGAATATCTCTAGGATCCGCTTGGAACCTTGCACATAAGCATGTAGCATACATAATATCTGGTCTACTTGCAGTAAGATAGAGTAATGAGCCAGTCATACCTCTGTAGCTTGTGACATCTACCTTAATGGAGTTTTCACATGGTCCAAGCTTGACAGCTGTAGTTGATGGAGTCCTTGCTGATGCAGAATCCTCTAGATTGTACTTTTTAAGGAGTTCCTTGAGATACTTGGATTGACAAATAAATGTTCCATCTAACCTATGATTTACTTGTAATCCAAGAAAGAACTTCAGCTCTCCCATCATGCTCATTTCAAACTTGTTGTGCAATAACTTAGCAAATCTCTTATAGAGATTATCATTAGTAGACCCAAATATTATATCATCCACGTAGACTTGGACTAATATAGTATCATTCTTATGTTTTTTAGAAAAGAGAGTTTTGTCTATGACACCTTTAATAAAGCTATTTTCAATAAGAAATTCAGAGAGAGTGTCATACCATTTTCTTGGAGACTGTTTGAGCCCATAGATAGCCTTGAAAAGAAAGAAGATAAAATCTAAATAATCTGGATCTTCAAAACCAGGAGGTTGCTCTACATATACCTCTTCATCCAGCTTTCCATTCAGAAAGGCGCTCTTGACATCCATTTGATAAACTTTAAAGTTTGAGAATGCTGCGAATGCCAGAAATATCCTGATGGCCTCAAGTCTAGCCACTGGAGCATAGGTTTCATCATAATCAATGCCTTCAGCTTGAGAATACCCTTTTGCTACCAGTCTTGCCTTGTTTCTTGTAACCATACCATCTTCATCTAATTTATTCCTGAATACCCACCTAGTACCAACAGCTTTCTTGTGTGTAGGTCTAGGTACCAGTTTCCAGACTTGTTGACTTTCAAACTGATTGAGTTCATCTTGCATAGCAATCACCCAATCTGGATCAGTTAGTGCTTCTTCAATCTTCTTAGGTTCCATCTCAGAAAGAAATCCTGAGAACAGACACTCATTTTGAGTAGCACGTCTAGTTCTGACTCCAACATCTGGATCACCAATAATCAACTCAAAAGGATGAGCTTTATTCCAGACAGTCTGTCTTGGAAGATTTGATCTTGATGATTCGCCTTAAAATTCATTGGGATGTTGTGTCCTACTAGATGATCCTTCAGCATCTCCCCCTGAGTTGTTGCCATGTTGACTTGAAGATTCCCCGTCAGTAGCAGTGGTATCTCCATTGTTGCCAAAGTTTCCATCACTATTACCTTGAGTATCATCATGATTACCAGGTTCTTCACCAGCAACAACCTCAGGTTCTTGACCATGTTCTGATTCTGAATCTGACATATCATCAAACTTCAGTTTCTCAGAAGGATCTTCAGTTTGGATACTAGGGAGTTTAGTGTCATCAAATGTAACATTGACACTTTCAGTTACTTTGTGTTGATCAATGATATACACTCTGTATGATCTTCTTCCATATCCAACAAAAATACCCTCATATGCCTTTGCCTCGAATTTACCACGACGATCATCTCCATCCTTGAGCACGAAGCATCTGGCACCAAATACATGAAAGTATTTGATAGAAGGTTTCTGTTCATTCAAAATCTCATAAGGAGTTTTCATGAAGTCTTTGTTGATTAGAGTTCGATTCTGAGTATAACATGCAGTATTGACAGCTTCAGCCCAAAAGTACATTGGAAGACCTGATTCACTTAACATTGTTCTTGCAGCTTCAATCAATGTACGATTCTTCCTTTCTACCACTCCATTTTGCTGAGGGGTTCTAGGAGTTGAAAATTGTCTGGTAATCCCTTTGTCTGTACAGAATCCATTGAGAAGTGAATTCTTGAATTATGTTCCATTATCTGACCTTATTGCTCTAACAGGGACATTAGAATCTAACTCAATCGTCTTGATATGATCAATCACAACTTGTGGTGTTTCATCCTTAGAGTGAAGAAATAAAACCCCATGTATACTTGGAATAGTCATCAACTATCACAAGACGGTTAACACTTCTTTGACATCGAAAGGACATTAACTGGTCCAAATAAATCCATGTACAATAATTGCAGAACACCAGTTATGGAAGATGTGTCAGTGCCTCTGTGACTTACTTTCTTTGACTTTCCTTTCTGGCAAGCCTCACATAGTCCTTCTGGAGAGAATTCCAGCCGAGGCAGACCTCTTACCAATTCTCTTTTTACCAGAGAATTCATTGTTTTGAAATTGAGATGAGAAAGTCTCTTGTGCCATAGCCAACTCTCATCTGACGATGCCTTTGCATAGAAACAATTGACTTCAGGATTGCTTCCAGAGTTCATGTCAGCTACGAACAGATTTCCTTTCCGGATTCCCATTAAGGAGGGTTTTTCACTTTTCTTGTGCAGAATCTGACACTTCAGCTTGTCGAATAAAACATTGTAGCCGTTGTCACAGAACTGACTAATGCTAAGCAGATTGTGTTCAAGTCCTTGCACAACATACACATTTTCAATGATAACATTTCCAGCTAGCAAACAGCCATATCCCTCCGTTAAACCTTTGTTGTTATCTCCAAAGGTAACCACTGGGCCAGCTTTCTCAACCACATTTGATAGCAGGGCTCTATCTTCGATCATATGTCTTGACAATCCGCTGTCAAGAATCCACACTACCGGTTGTACCTGTTTAATGCCCTCTTTTCTTGACGATGAGGTGTTTGCATCACTAGCCATGAGAGCAAGATTCCCAACTTCTTCATCTTCACTGTCAGTATCATCCCAGCTTCTTCCCTTTGCCAGGTAAGCCCTTTCAGATTTACTCTTCTGATTAGAATCGTAAGAGTTCTTCCTAACTTGTTTTGGCTTCCTGCATTCTGTGGCAAAGTGTCCCAACTCATTACAGTTGAAACATCGAATGGTGCTTCAATCAACCATCCCTGTTTTGTACCCACCACTGCTGGTGTTAGAGGATGAAGATCCACCTTTCTGGAATCTGTTGTAGTTGGACTTGTACTTGAACTTGGGATTCCTTTTGAATCTGACATTTGAGAATCTCTTGACAATCAGGGCCATTGACTCATCCTTCAATTGCTCCAGTTCTTCCAAGGAATAAAAATCATCTCCTGATTGATTTGTAGTAGGAGGATCAAATTCTGCTACTATCACATTATCTTCAACCTTGGAAGACTGTACCATTCTTTCTGACTGTTGAGATTGTTGTTGATATTGTGGTTGTTGTTGTTGTTGTTCATCAGCTACTAGAGCAGTAAACGTGCTGACCACTCTTCCTTTCCCGTAAACTTCCTTCTGCTGAATCTGCTCCAACTCATAAGTCTTTAACACACCATAGAGTCTTTCCAAAGAAATCTCACTCAGATCTCTTGCTTCTCTTATGGCAGTGATTCTATGTTCGAGATGAGTTGGCAGTGTTAAAAGGAACTTCTTGTTGACCTCCCTGATGGAATAGTATTTACCATTAATGTTCAGGTTGTTGATCAATGCATTGTACCTCTCAAACACTTCAATGATTCCTTCTTCTGGATTGGATTTAAAGTATTCATACTCAGAGGTTAGGATTTCTAACTTGTTCTCCCTAACTTCCTCTGTGCCTTCATTAATAACCTCAATAGTTTCCCAGATATGTTTGGATTCTTTACAATTCATCACATGTCTATTCATCAAGGGATTAAGGGAATCTACTAAAATTAATTGAAGGCTAGCATCCAGGGAGGCTTCTTCTATTTCAGCAGGAGAGAAATCCTCAGGATCTTTCACATAAGTTCTCGCTTTGGTGATCACCACATCATTTTCTATTACCTCTGGTTCAATAACCATAGGAATTTTTGGACCCTTCTTTAACACTTGCAGATATTTGGGATTAGCAACTTGTAAAAACAGTAGCATCTTCTTCTTCCACATAACATAATTTTCTTTATCGACAAGTGGAATTTTAACGGTTCCAACTTTTTGTGTAGTCATTATGAATTTTTTGAGTGAATAAAAAATTCAAGGAGTGAAAGAAACACAAAAGTCTAGGATCTAGATTTGTACGTTAATCAGAAGGCTTGGATACCAATTGTTAGGTCCCAATTTGTTTGTAGAAGGGGGGTTGAATGCAAACAATACCGTTTAATCGAATAAAATGCGGAATAAAAAGGTGAAACAAAATTCAAGTTAAATAAAACTTTTATTAAACTTGAAAGGTGTTACAACTACGGTATCGGTTACAAGGGATTAATCTCAAATCAATTATTACAAATCTAGAATAAATTCGACATGAACTTTTTCTATTTTTGCAATTAAAAGATCAAATGCTAAATGCGATTTGAGATTAAGTTCTAGGGATTTTAATCCGCTAGATTGTTACACAAGAACAAGATAAATAATTCTAGTGGATTGGATTTAACTTTACAATCTAGAATTTTGATCTTGAATAAAGCAGATGAAAAATGAAATGTTGTGCCTTTATTTTCTGCTGTGTTCTTGACTTGTGTTCTCTGTTTTATATTTGCATGAATGTCTTCTGCTGCTTCTTTTAATCCAACAGTCGAGTAGAATGTACTGGCATGACAATCTCTTTGTGCTGGCAAGACAATCAGAATGAACTAGCAAGACTTTCGGTATGACTATCAATTGTCATACCGATTGTCATAGTAGTTCAAAATCAGATTGTCTTACTGAATTAATAATAGATTTTAATGTAATAAAAAATCTGATAAGACAATCCTTTTGAATTAGCATGACTTTCGGTATGACTATTGATTGTCATACCGATTGTCATACTAATACAATCAGTTGTCTTTATGAATTAATAACAGATTTTAAATCAATTAAAAACCTGAAAAACCTTAATATTAATTCTGAATTAATTAATCAATTAATTCAATTAATAAAATAAATTAATCTTTGCAGATATAATTTATTCTCTTAATTAAATTATATGACTTAATTAATTAATAGAGAATTAATACTAATCTTGAGTAACATCCATTCTTCTGAATATCTTCTGAAAATCATTGAAATATATGAATTAATTCCACCACTTCAACGTTGACACTCGATGTACTGTCTGGTTCATGAGTGACTAACTTCCGTGACGTTTCTTCATGTCTTTACTTTGATACTTTGATTTTCTTCAGATTACATCCTTTTAATTACTTGATACCCTGACGAGATCTCTGTCACTTGATTAAATCCACAATCTTGATTTATATCACTGAGGCTTGATCAATTTCTTGAGCTTCTTCCAGTGAATTAAGTCTTCAAGTCTGTAGATGAATAATGTTCCTTAACCCTTTGACAGATGTTACTTTGTGAGATCTCTCTGACGACAGATCCACTATTTACTTATTACATTCTTATTTGAGTTGAGTTAAATCCTCGAATAAACAAATAGGCTATGACATATGCCTTTCAAAAATGATATAACACAAATCTACATTATACTAAAAGAAACTACAATCTTAGACATGTGTCACCCTGTTATTAAAGTGGGCACGTTAATTTCTCCTTGAAAATAGTTGCTTACAATACATTTTCCACTAATTTTATATTAATAAAAAAATAATTCTTTCTCCACCTATTCTCTCTCCTTAAATATCTTTTATTTTTTCACTAATTCTCTCTTCTCCTTAATTATCTTTTCTTTCATTCTCCACTATTTTTTCTATTTTAATATTTTCAAATCTCTTAAATTTCTCCTGGTCTAATTCATTCTTTAGTATCATTGTAAATCTTTATTCGATATATTTAAATTTGTTAATAATGCTTCTAAGTACCTAATTAAAGGAGATATATGAGTAATAGCTGTATTTTTTATGACAAAGTTCTAATTTTTTAATCAAATTCTGTAATTACACAAATACCCCTGCATCCACATTATAATTAAGTTACGTGAGTACGGATTTAGGAGTACTAAAGCCTTCAAAATTAAATAAGATATAAAATATGTTTATTAAGACATATAGATTAATACGTGAAATTATAAAAAAAAATATAAATTAACTTTTTGATATTATTTTTGATAAATAAATATTACATAACCGGATATCTTCTGGGAACTAATCTAATTTTTTATTATTAAAAGTGAAAAAGGGCTCAACTAGGATGACATGTGATACACACGTATGAATTTTACATAATTTTTTGTATTGACGAGGTGTTGAATTCTCATCAATCTATTAAAAGTTTTTATAACATGTGATATAAGTATTCTCGGCTTCAACATTAAAGCCTTAAAGTCGGTGCTCTAATCACACAAGATCATAATTAATTTTTTTATATTGATGATGTGTTGAATTTTTAGCTTCAACATTGAAGCGTTAAAGCCTCGTCTTCGGGAAGTAAGGAATAAGCAAGTACAGTACAATAATCTCATGTCTGAAATGAAAGTTTTGGAGTGAAAAACTGTCAAATTTGTATTTAACATCGCAATTTTTTTTAAAACTCGAGAGTATAATTAAAGTGAAACTTATTTATTTACTCTTCACTTATTTTTCACCTTTTTAAAAAATAGAAAGTAAGAAGTCAAAAATTAATTTTCTTGGAAAGAGAACTCACAAAATTACAATACAAAAGTCTCGCGACTAAGGCTCTGTTTGGAATTACTGTTAAAAAATGTACTGTTAAAAAAAGTGTTGTTATAAAAATCAGATGACTGTTTGGTAATTTTTTTGATATGTATATGTTTTGATGCAAAGAAATAAAAATAATAATGTTTTTGATAATGTTTGATAGTGTAATCAGCATATGCTTCACACAAAAGCTGAAAAGCAGCTTTTTCTAAAAGTACGGGGACTTGTTTTCTCTAACAACTTTTAGGTCAAAAGCACTTTTTCGAAAAGTAGTTTTTAAATTTTACCAAACAAGTTTTTAACTATTTTTCAGCGAAAAGCTACTATTGCTTCAGCAACAGCAATACCAAACACACCCAAAGTGTGGTGGTATGCACTCTTTAAAGAAACTTTACACAATTTCTCTCCCGAGTACACGATCATAAAATTGTTTGAGAAAAAATGTTCCTAGTACTTGAGAAAATTACATGAGTACATAGTGTATTTTTAATGATAAAATTCTCGTTTAAATCAAATTCAATAATTATGAAAATATTTTTTGCATTCACAATTAAAATTTCTTTGTACTCACTTATTTAAAAATATCAAGCCCAACTTTATTTAACACAAATTTTCTATACTTGAGAAATATGTAACAAGGACTACAACTTTTACTCTTTACACTGTTATTTCAAGTAGAATAAGAGTATCTCCAACGATATTGTTAAAAATGTTAGCTAAAATAATTTAAAATAAAGATTATTTAAAAACTTACTGGACGTGTAAGGTTATTTACTCCGGTGGAGTTGGTTATAATGATTGATTATATTTTAAAAATAGTATGTTGTTATTATTTTAGATTGTCATAGAATGTATTATTTGAATATGGTAACAGATTACCTATAATTTTACTACAGGTTGTTAGAGATTCGACAAATATAGCCAATGTAGAGAGATTAACTAAATTTTTAGCTAAGGTTATTGAAGCGAATAATTTTTTACATAATATCTAAAATATAGTTATGGTATGTTTGACAAACTTTTAGTTAAGGGTTCATTCTCATTAAATTTTAACTAAAAATATAGTTGGCATACCATAAATATAAATTATAGAGATTACGTAAAAAAGTAGGCACTCCAATAGGACATTCCCCTTAACTAAAAATATAGCGAACTAATTTATGTTGGTTATATTTGTTGAACTTCTCAGACCTGTAACCAAATGCCATATCATGTATTATCATATCAAAATAAAATATTTCATTTATAAGAACTTTAAATAATGATAACATGCTATTTTTAAACTTTAGCTAATCATTATAGCCAACTCCGTCAAATGATTTTTTTTACAGGTTCCGTAAATTTTAGATAATCAATATTTTATAATATTTAGCCAATCATTTTAGTCAACAAGAATGGATGATGCTATAAGAGTTGTTTGGAACAGAGTCGGGTATCTGGTTGGAATCAGTTTAGTAATACGGGGTTGAAACATCATTTATGATATCATGGGTTTGGTTGAGTGTTACAATAAATATGTTCGATTTAAATTAATTAAAAATATTAATTCAATTTATGTTTTAATATTTTTTTAATTTTTTAATTTGTTTTTACATTAAACATTTAAATTTAATTGCTCAAATATGATGAAAATAATAAAAATAAAGTTAATTTTTCAAACTAGTCTCTCATACCCACCTCCCCAAAACCACCTTGGGGTTTGGGGAATAAGGCTTGAGGAAAAAAAATCTCAACCAAATATCAGGTATTAGATTGAATGAATGAAATTAATACCTAATTCTGGAAATCCCGAACCGACCCCTAAAGAGTTAATTATAATCTCTTATAGTATTTGAAAGGTATTATTTAATTTTATTCCAACAAATCATTTTTTAAAGAATTACGATTACCTGACTCTAATCCCATGCAAAATATGGATTGAAAAGTTTGAAAAATTATAATTAATTCCGGTCACTATTCCATAAAATAAATATGTGATAAAATTTTAAAGAATAATATTTCAATGCTAAATTTTATCCTTCAATACAAATATTTGGTAAAATTATTTTATTTATAAAACTAATATTAATATGATTAATTATCCCGAATTATTATTCAGTAATTATGATCCTAAAACAAATATGGGGTACATGATTATTTTCATTAATTTCTGAAAGGTTTGCCACTTATATTTCGGGATCATCAAGATTTTGTTTGGCGGGTTTCAAAGCCCAGCCCGCACCAAAGATCACAACTCGGCCTTCGGAAACGTCCGGTCAATCTTTCCTCCATTAAGAAAGAAAAACGCCACGATATGTTAGTAGAAACTAATAATAAGGAAAGTAATAAACTAACATCAATATTAAATCTTTGATTGTTGATTGACTTGTGATTTGCTAATAAAGTAGTGTGGAGATTCAAAATTGGGTAAAATAAATAATTTTAAAATGATGTAAAATCGATAATATATTATATTAAATTATTTTAATTGATTATATTATGTGAATAAATATAATTCATTTTATTAATTATATGATAACTAATCAAAAATATCACATGAGATGTCCAATTTTTGATAACTAATATTTTCTAGATAATAAGAGTAATATATTCTTTTGATTGAGTTTGATCAAAATTCTTTCAAGACCATTAGAAGGCCTAAAGTTTAATTTAATAAAGATCACTCTTAATTAAAATGTATTAAATTGTCAATCTGCCTGATAATTACAAAATTAATAAACAAAATCATCTTGTTATTTAATACTAAATAAGTTAAATCATCTTCATTAATATTATAATTTACTACTACCATATCAATAACGAACTTTGGATATAAATACAAGCTTCATCATGCATTGCTGAATTCAACAAATACTAAAATTGTTGTAAAAAAGAAGAAAAAAAACTAACAGAAGCTTAAAAAATGGCAGATAAAAAGATAGTAGCATCTTTCATGTGTTAGAAGTTCAGGTTTATGATGATTTTCAGATTGCAGATAAACAGAATGCAAGTAACCGAGATTCAAGCATTGCATTGTGTAAATCTTGTTTATCTGGATAAACTTTATCTCAAACAAACTCACCACCTTATCTTATAAATCAAGTTTAAATCTCTCAAGCCTTATCTTTACTTGATTTATCTTTTTCAAACGTACTAACAAATTAGTTTAAAAGTTTTATTCTAATATTTTCAAACAAACTTATCTTCCAATCTTATCTTGTGTTTGAAAATAAATCTGTTACAACTTTGCTTATAAATACAACTCTTCATTTCAGATTTGTAGCTAACACTTTCACGAGAATCTTTCATCATCTGAAATCATTTTCTTGTTTCATACCCGAGATATTCATATCCAGAAAAACAAGAAACCTAGTTTGAGTTGTAATCAATTTGTTTATTCTTGTACTTGTGTATTCATATCAACTTTGTGCCGGGTTGTGTCAAATTTGATTTCAAAGTATAGCAAGGTAGCTAGAAGGCTAAGAAATAGCAGTGGGTTAGGTAGCAAGGTAGCTTGGGAAAGGGTTTCTTTCAGGTGCTATATTTGTAATCAAGGAAAAGACTGTAAGTTCTTTTATTAAAGTTGATATAATACATTCTCTATACTAGTTGACATGGGGACTTGGATGTAAGCCATAGACTAGGTGTAGGGGCCGAACCAAGTGAAAACTTCTGGTATTTTTACTTTTCAGTTTTCAGCATTCTGCATTTTATTTCTGTTATTTATTTTTTGCAGTGTAATTGAGATTGTCTCATACCCTGTCTCATTTGTAAAGGAACTGTCTCATTTGCATAAGAGACTGTCCCATTTGCCTTGATAGTTAGAATATTATTTTATCTATATTTCATCATGTTGATCTTTGTGATGTTTGGAGCAAGTTTTCAAGTTGAATAAGAAGAAGGGAACAAGAGAATAGTTTCATGTTGTGAAGCTTGCAAATTACAATGCCAGCATTCTACAAATCCAAAATGTTACATCAAATGTGTAAGGAATAATTGTGGCGGCCCTCATTGCCCCCAATCTCCCAATGCTGGTAAATTTCTCTCCCACACTACTATAGACTTTTATGTATCCAAAATATTATTGATTTTTTGTTTATATATCTATTTGTTGCAGGTGAAATTACTGGAAATAGGAAGATCTTGATCACTAGATAAATCCAATGCGTTCACCTTTATATATATATGGTTCGTTTGAGATCGTGTCATGTACATCAATACTTTAATTTTAAATAATTATTATCAAAATAAACTATGTTTTTTCTTATATGCGCGCTGTCTCTTTTTATTTTAGTGCATTTTTTTAAATTAAAATTGAAATATGTAAAAGTGACTTAATCTTGCTGGCAAAGAAATTAGTTAAAATTTGTATTTTTTTTAAAATTATTTGCTCGAATAATAGATGAGTATGAGAATTAACATTAGAAAGTAATGAATGTTAATATATCAAATATTATTTATCAAGAAACAATGTTCCTAAATTAAAAATCAAATTTTGGCAGAAAAGTACGCTTTGAGGAGGAAAAATTAGTACTAAACAACTTATTAACTTTTTGATACTTAAACACACAAAATATCATACATTAAAATCACACTTGATCACAAATAAATATAACAATATATAACTTAAAATTCATTTAAAAAAGAGATAAACAAACATAAACCACGACAAATGACAAATTTATTGATGGTTCTTAAAATAGAATATGTAACAGTTTAAAGTACAAAATTTTATGTGGTACGCTATAATACTTAAAATAATGATTATCAACCTCTAAAAAAATGTAATGTGTTTTTTTTTTTATTTTAGAATTTTTTTCCCATATTGTTATTAGCGCAGTCTCTTTGAAAAATTATATTTCAAATCTTAAATTTCGGAGCAAATTTAGATGAAATAACAAAATTACACTCAAGTTATTATTCTATTTAACTGTTATTGTACATAAATGGAGTTAGTTTAGTTTTTTTAAGTTAGTTTTGAAAATACAAAATTATCCATAAAAATAAAATTTCCCTTATTATAATCCGCTTTTTAAATTTAAATTTAAATATGTAAAAGTTAATCTTTTTTGGAAAAAAACTAGTTAAAATATAAATATTTTTTAAAAAAATTGAGCAAGGAATAAATAAGTTTGAAAATTAAATATTACAAAGTAATGAATGTTACTCAGCCAAATATTATTTATCGATAAATAATATTGATAAATAAAAATCAACTTTTGAATAAAAAAGATGAAAAATATTTACTACGAAACAACTTTCTAAATTTTTGATACTTAAACACACAAAATATCAAATGATTAAAATTACACTATATTGATCACAAAAAAATATATACCATATAACTGAAAATTTAGTTGAAAAAAAGGTAAAGAAATATAAACCCCCACAAATTTATTGGTCATACCTAGAATATAGTATATAAAAATGTTTAAATTGTGAAACGCTAAACTGATAATAATAATAATAATAATATAATAATAATAATAATAATAATAATAATAATAATAATAATAATAAAAAGAGACAAAAAAAGTTATATCCACTAGGGAAAATTGAGGAGGCAAAAAATTAGACAGAGACCTATATGCTTTATACAAGTTTCTGATATTTTTTTGTTTACTTAATTTAGTAAGAGTGGTCCAAGTGAAATGTAATAAAAATATTAACATGTAAAAACAAGATTTTGAGAGTCCTTCAACCTTATGTACTTATTACACAAAACTTAACTCGACAGTAATATAATATTGACAGATCGGAGAAGGGCTCGTCAAGAGAAGAGCAAAATTATAGGCGGATAGTGGGTAATCTAGTAACACATAGTCGAAACCTCCTCCTGATAAAGTGAAAGTTAACATTGATGCAACTACATCTAGGAGACTAACTTTGCGGGTATAGGCAGTGTTATTAGAAATGAAGCTGTTGATTTTATGCATGCAAGCATGGATCAGAGAATTGTAACTAGTGTGACACCCTCCAAATCCGGACTTTAGATATGTGAGTCACTAACTAGTAAAACTATCATATGTATAATGGAATAAAATATTATATATGACCCCTTATGCAACGGAATTGGTCACAAGTTATAGCATGTTATAGTATGGAACTGTCACTACTGCAACCATAAATTATTACAATCCATAAGTCTATTTAGTTTTACAAACTATTTCAAATTTTACTAAAAATCAAGTGACTATATTAGTCAAACGACTCAAAAAAGTCTACCAGAAAAGACACACCAACAACTAATTACAAGCGAACGACTTCAGTTCAAAACCTTTAAGGTAAAACATATATAATACACATACATGACCTAGCTGAAATATCAAAATGATAAAACAAGTATGTGCGAATAAAATACCGAGAAAGCAGTATAAAACTTTTGCTTGAAATATTAACAATAATATATCTAAAGAATAAGAACTGAAAAACAACAATATCTGAACAAAATCAAAAGCTAATATAAGCTTTATAAATAATATTTTTCATATTTTAGATTGGAATCCTCGAACAATAGTATGTTGCCACCGGTGATCAGTTGCGGAGCAATATCGGTATGCCGAAGCATATCCAATAAAATAAAGGGGTACCCAAGGCACACATTGGCCTAGCATGGTATTCTAATATATAGGTTACATTAGACCGCCGTCATGGCCTCTTACGTAACCATCCAATCAATAAAAACATTTTTATTAAAGGTGCCGAATCAATCGACATCTTTACCAACACAACTTCCCATTTCACATTGTCCGGAGTAACCGCAACAACTGATGACGAAATAATTAGACTAAGTAGTTACCGGAGTAACCGCAACAACTGATGGCGAAATAATTAGACTAAGTAGTTATTCGCTAATCACATAATAAAATTTCACTGTTTAGAATATATCTAGATAAAATAGTTATTCATCATCTATCAAACAGAAGATTAGTTCTCGCAGAACAATTATTAGAATAAAAGGATTTCAATAAATTCACCGAGTGTCTGTATGTAATGCATGACAAGAATATTTATAAATAATTCTAATATTTTGAAATATATATAATATTTATTTATTCTCAATTTAGATTAGGAAAGAGTTACTTGCTTGGTATGCACAGTAACTTCTCACTAAAACCTCATCTTACAACTGATGGCTACTCAACTTTGGAATACTATGTCTCTCTACAAGCGTCTATAAACAAGAGACACTAACTATTAATGATTGACAAAGATAACACACACATACTTAGACAACTATACTAACGTCTACCCTTGTGTTTGTATCTAGCCATGACATCTGAAGCAGTAAACAGATAACATGTATATCACATAGCATGTAAACATGTTATTCATGTAACACATAAGTCAGATCGTCAAAAGATAGTGTTCGGTAGTTTTAAAACCGAAATCGGGTCAAAATATAATAACCAGAAAAATTCTGTACATATTTTGTGATATATATAATAAATATTCTCTGTTTAATTAAACTTAAAATGTGTTGCCATGATTTATCGTATAGTAGGTATTAATATTAGTCCCGAAAGGATCAAAGCATTTTTCCAATAATTGTTATTATTCAAATTGCATTTATATAAATCGATCTGATATCAACACTAGTACAAAAAGGTCCCTTTGCGTCGCACTTTTTGCATCGACTGAATATAGAACCGACGCCTAAACACACTTCAAAGATCGGTTGTAACTTTAACCGACGCCTTAACACATTTGTGCATGATTTGTTGCGTCGGTCTTTCCAACAATCGACGCTTTTGACAATCTGTAGCGTCGGGCTTTAAAACGCCGACACCTAAAACTCTATATAGCGTTAGTCTTTATAATGCCAATGTTGTAGTTTCTACGTACAGCATCAGCATTTAAAATGCCGACGCTGTAGGTTTGGTTTAAAGCATCGGCTTGTAAATACCGACACTATAAATTTGGTTTAAAGCGTCGGCTTTTAAATGCCGACGCTATAAATTTGGTTTAAAGCGTCGGCTTTTAAACGCCGACGCTGTAGATTTGGTTTAAAGCGTCGTCTTTTGAATGCCGACGCTATAGGTTGTGATATTTATATATGCACGTATAAACACGCCAGAAATGAAAAACACAGTCACCTGAACCAAAATTCGGACCAAAAGTGACTTCTCCAATAACTTCTAAAAATTATGAAATAAATATATATAAACACCAGCATTCTATAATATACCCAAGTACAAAATTAGAATATCGAAATCCTTACCCAAAATAAATTCTGACCACCCCAAGAGATTATTTGATGTTCGGAAAATATCTCCAAAAAAATCCGAAATTAATAGCCATATACACATAAACGCTGAGATGCCATGTGGAGTAATCAGCACCGTCAAACTCCTTTTTATGCTCTGAAAATAAAATAAAACGGAAACTATGCCCCAAAAATTTTCTTCTAAAAAACTTGCAATATATAAACCTATGCTTAGGTATCGAAGTGCTGATCGTTTATATATATTAAAATTGAAATTTGGATGTACGGTTTGTAAGATATGAATTTTTGAAAATTGAAAGTAAAAAGAAAAAGGAGACAAAAAAAGAGAGAGTAAAGATAGAGGTAGAGAATGGGGGGCGGCGAAGGAAAAAAGAATAAAAGGGAGGGGAGTTAGGGGCCGGGTAAGGTGGGGTGATGTTTATCACTTGTGTGCGTTTATCTTTTTTTTTTGTTAATAGAAACGTGTCCAGCAATTAGCAACAAACAAGGCACATGTCCCTGCTTTGACATGTGTCCTCTCATGACCAGAAAGCTGATTTTTAACTCTCATTTTAATACATTAACAATACAATTTGTGGGTAAAAATAAATCAAAAAATTACCAAAATAATTTTAAAATTTCCCAAATATTCAAAAACTAGTAAAATATAAATTTCGTAATGTTTAATACATTTTTGAATCTAACATCAGACCCGCATTTCGTGATTTAACGAACAAACTTGTGAGTAAAACTAACTCGAAAAATTACCGAAACACTTCTAAAATTTTCGGAATATTTAAAAACTAACAAAATAAAATTTTCATAATATTTAAAACATTTTTGAATTACATATTATACCCGGATTTTACGATTTAACGAACAAATGTGTGGGTGAATATAACCCAAAAAAATTCCGAAACAATTTTAAAATTCTCGAAATATTCAAAACTTAAGAAAATATAAGTTTCATGATTTTTGAAACATTCTGGAATTTAATAATAAATTTACACTTAAATACAATCAGAAAATCATTAAGGGATAAATAATTGACAAAATATTGTTTTCTAAATTTTATAAATTCCAAAAAATAATTATTAAAATTATAAAGCCTTAAAATAATTTTAAAGATAATTTAAATATTTATAAAAATAAATTTTCAATAAAAGCAGTTTTAAAGACAAAAACAAAATGATACGACTCAGTAATTAATAATACAAATAATTCTCAATCACAACCGAGTCACACACAATTAATATTACATACAACACATAGCTAACAGAATATCCACTCAATCCCTAATATTACTAAACGAACTCAATTTACCGATATCAATAAAATGACCGGCTTTTAAATAAACTTTTGAAAATAATACATTTAAGTAAATATTTTCAGAAATTAACAAGGATCGTTACAACACTTAATAATTAGCACATTACCATTTAATAACACGAACTCGTCAAACAGGAATAAAATATCCACCATTTTACTCCTTTCAAATCAAAAAATCACATAAACATATTCAAATAATAATAATAATAATTCTGAAAAATACGGGATATCACAGTGATGGTGCAATAACTGAGTCTTGGACTGCAGTTGGCACTGTGTTTGCACCCTGTGACTCCCCCAAATGTTTAGATTTCTTTTTTTTTATATAAGTTTGAGGTTTGTCATTGTCCCTTCCCCTTTTGGCATGTGCTCTTGGTTGAGAGCCTGTTTCAATAGTCACATCCTTTTGGGAGAATGTAACTAGTAATGAGCTTATTTCCTTATTTAGCACTACAGTCTGTTGGGAGACTGCAATATGGCTGGTTTGGGTCACACAAACCTTACTCTCCTTTTTCTTAGGGTTTCTTTGATTTTCACCCTGTCTCACCACCTTTTACACCCCCTCTTGTGATTTGGTAGTTTTTAATAACTAGTATCTCTTGAGAGGAACTAGAGTGGGGTTCCTTTGACTTGGTTTTTGAAATTTTGGATTTTGTGGCTTGGGTAGGCATCTGTTTGGTCACTATCACAGATTCTATAGCCACAATAGTTTGTAAAGAAACTTGAGGTTGGGAAACAACAGAGATAAAAACAGTTACCTCACTTACTTGAGGTGCCTCCATGATTGGCAAATAGTTGAGAGGTACCGTACTGTGGAGATTGTTCCTTTTAAGATCAGCAAGTACCTTCATTTCTTGGACCCAACAATCAAGCTTATTTGTTGGGTTCTCAATCAAAAGGTCTTTAGACACATGATTTGCTAGCATCATAATGAACCTAGCATAGTATATCTTCTTTGATCTCTTTTTAATGTCACCTAACTTATACCCTAGTTCATACATGACAAAACTATTAAAAATGAAGTACTTATCACTTAAAAGCATGTAAAGCATGTTAACCATAGAGTATGTAATGACATCAAAATTGCTAATCTTTCCTGAAAATTCTTCTATAAAAGAGTCACAGAGAAAACTCCGGTCTTTTCTAAGGCCCATTCTCCTAACCTCACATAATTTGGCAGGATTAAGAGAATAACCCATAGATACAAGCATGGTGCTAACATCTGTGTTTGTGTGTGGAACAAGTGTGTTATTTTCAGGTAAATGAAAGCATGCTAGAATGTCATCACAGTTAATACAATAGTCATTACCTTTCAGAGAGAAGGCAATGGTCTTATCTTTTGAGTTGTACACTACAGTAGTCCAAATCTCCTCCACAACTTCACAGTAGATAACTAGAGATTCAAGTATCGCATAGTGTAGTTTACAACTTCGAATGAAATCCATCATCTTGTAATAGTCCTCAGAAGCAGCAATATCTTTATTCACCAGTGCTACAAAGTTGTTCTTTTCATACAGAAATCTAGATTGAGACATGATTTTGACTACAGGTGTCATTGCTGTGATTGGTAGTAGTTATAGAGAAAATGGTTTTTGCTTTAGAGACGAAGAGAGTATAATTGTTTTGAGAAATATAAAAGTAAAATGAAAGGGGGCTATTATACTTTCTCAGAAATAAAAAAGTAAAAAATAAAAAGTATTGTTAGGTCACACACACACTGTAGAGGGGGTGAATACAGTGTAAAGTACAATCAAATTGAACTTTAATAACTCAAGTAACAGAAAACAAACTTTATTGAAACAATAAACTCTGTTACAATATGGAACTGTTACCTCTCAGTGATGAACAAATATCACGAGAGCTGCTAGGGTTACAATGAATAATCTTCTCGAATATGATAACACTTATAGTGTAAACCCTATGTCTGTGTTTATATACTACACAGTTACAAGATAATCGCTAATTGATATGGAATATAATTATGCTTCCTAAAATATATCAATCAGATTTCTTTTCTTCCAAGTATTCTATTCTTCATAGAATTCCTTCTTCAATCATATCTCTTCTTATGTTTGTCTCGATCTTCTTTCCTTTAATCAGCTGATGTCCTTATCTGAACGTCCTTCAGTACTTAAGTTCTGATATCCATCTTCTGATGATTATCTCCTGATAATTATAAGTACTGATATCCTTAAGTCCTGACTTCCAGTAAGCACTAATTTATTCTGTTTAAGTAAGATCTGAAAACTAAACATAAATCATATTATCCATGACATTATCAAATATATCTAACAATCTCCCCCAACTTATAAATTAGCATAATATACAAGTTTAACAGATATTTGATGATGTCAAAAACATTAAGTACAAATGCATGAGAATTAAACTAGATAACTACAACTTACAGTCCTTAAAACTTTACCAATCTTTAACTTCTGATAACAACTTCAGTCTGTACAAATATCAGAATCTAAGCAGTTGTAGATCTTGACTTGGCTTCATCTTCTGATCTCTCTGCTGTCAGGAGTTGTTCTGAGATAGTTCTTCAACAAACATTTCTCAGCATATCTAAGTTCATCAATCATCCTCCTTTTAGCATCTTTAAGCTCTGCAGTATCTTCACCAATTTGAAAGATTGCAGCCCTGAGATCATTAATCTTAGCTTTTCTTATATCCTGATCCAGTCTGATCAAATATGCTTTATCAGACTCAAGATTGAATTCCACATCCCTGTAACCCAGAAAGGTAGTTATAATCTTAGCAGTGTTGGGCTTCATTTCAACTATATCACCCTTGTGATCTCTGTACTTTGGAAGATATGTGCTGTCAGACTTAACAAAATAAAGCCTTTTCTGTCTCTGAATCTGATCCTTCAAATAGTTTGCAGCACTTTCTGTTAATCTGTCATTCACTTGAAGTAAGAATAGTACATGCTCCAGTTCTTCAAAATACTTCAATGGAATGGCATTTTGCCTTATATGATAAACTCTACCATCTGTCATGAAGTACAACAAGATGTGTTCTTTCAAGTAGGTATGGTAAACCATTTGTACAGATTCCAGTTGATTCAATCTCTCAGGAGTTGCTCCAATACCTGGTTCACTCAAGGAAGTTGGATCATTGGTAGTGTTCTGTATTCTTCTTTCATTAGCACTTCCCAATCCAGTTTTATCTCTTACTTCCTTTCCAGTAACTACTCTTGCTTCAAAACCACTTGCAGCAATCTTCAAAGGTTGAGTCTGTTTTGCTTTAGTGAATCCTGGTAGGAGTGTCTTTGATTTATCTTATGATATCAAGTTAACTTGAGCTATGTCAGAGGTTACTTGCTTCTTCGGAATATCAGAACTTACTGTCTCTAGACTCTGAACAACTTGAGCCATGTCAGAGGTTTTCTTAAAAACTTCTCTTGAAGTCAGAGCAAGGTCATCCTTTTCATCAGTGATTTCTTCATTCTCAGGAGGCACATAAACCTTGATAGGTTCACCAACTTTTTCTTTACCCTTGGATCTTGGATCTCTCTGCAGTTGTGATTTAGCCAATGTTGCTTCAGTATTTGTCATTTCTTTTATCACAATGCCTTTGAGTTTTGGAAGTGTCCTTTTACCAGAAGCTACAGATTTAGATGTGACTTTTTCTGATTTAAGTCTGGCTTCTTCTTCCATTAAACTCTCCAAGTCCATTCCTGGATTTTCCTGAAGAAATAATTGTCTTGACATTTCTTCATCAAGATCTAAAAGTTCATCAGAACTTATCCTTTTACCAGTAGCAGAACTAATTCTTTTTCCAGTATCAGAACTTGTCCTGTGACTTGTGATTTCAACTTTTCTTGATGAGAAACCTCTACCATGACTATGACCTCTACCCATTCCAGGGTTTCCATGATCATCCTTTTCATCATCCTTCCCCTTTAGTATCTTATCAGTTTTGCATTTGGACTTAATTACTTTCTCCCCCTTTTTTTGCATCAGCAGGTAAGAGAAGAGAGACAAGCAATTCCACTGAGGCTTGGATTTCATTAAGTTGAGATTGCTGAGAAGCTTGATTTTTCAGAATATCATCAATTTGAGCTTGTTGTTTCTCTTGAGTCTTCTCAATATAAGCAACTCTGTCAAAGGTAGGTTGGAAGAATTTTTTCTTGTCAATCTTCTGAACTTGTTCTTGCTTAATGAATTCTTCCTGAATCTTATGTAACTCTGCATGAGTAGTTGAATGAAGACCTTGTAGATGTTTAGTACTCAACGCAGTGACTCTAAGCTGTGTTTTGAAATCATCAGTAATTAACATCTCATCAGCTTTAGTCAAGTGCTCAGCAAGATGCTGTGCAGATGGAGCACAGGTAACTGAGTTCCATTCCTTGGTCCACTCCTGTCCTGCAGGAGTTTCACTCCAAGGCACTGGTGCTTCTCTTGTAACAAACTTCTTAACAAGTTCAGATTTCTGAACAGTTTGTTGAGGAGCATGTCCTGAAGGACCTGCTTCATCAGCATCTTCATTTGTAGCAGCATCACCAGTATCTCCAGCATTTGCAGCATCAGAACTTACAGAATCAGTATCTTCTGATAAAACAACAGTATGAGTAGCAATGGAGGCTTCAGGATCATCCTCTAATTGCTGATCTGGTTCCAAGTTCTGATCAACTGCCATATCCTGATGCTCACCTATATTCTGATCATCATCATCTAGATGCAGAGAAGGTGTTGTAGATAATTCTGGAGTTTGAGCAGCATCAGTAACAGGTGTTGTTGATGGATTAGTTGATGTTGGAGCTTCTAAGTAAAGTACTTCAGGCACAACCAAGTTCTGGATATCAATATCAACACTTGTGCCTGAATTAACAGGAGATACAGTCCTAGGAGACACAGAAGGTGTGTTGGCCTTTTCAGTAAAAGCTTCCTTAGTTGAAGTTAATGGAGAAGCAGGGTCCTTAGCAGAAACTGGTTCTTGTGAGATCAGAGATTCCTGATCTCCTTCCTTAGCTGTTGCTTCCTCATCATCTGAAACTGGCCTTTTTGCCCTCTGTTTCTTGTATCTCTTTGAAGATATGGATTCCTTGGGAGTTTCATCAACAGTCATTCTTCTAAGCCTTTTGAGAAGCCTAGATCCCCCAATTGCAGAATCCTTCTGAGAAGGAACTTTCTCAGCTTCTTTATTAACAGGTTTTGAAGTAGAAACCTGTTCCTCACTATCAGATTCATCTCTCAAAACAATCCTCCTTCTCTTCTGAGGTGTTTGAGAAACAGTCTTTGTCCTCTTAGCTTTGGAAGATGAAGGCTTCACAGTAGGTGCTGAGGATGAAGGTTGAACTGTCTGTGAAGTGGAGAGATATGATTTGAGATATTGTCTGAGGGTAGGTTGAGTAGTATGAGTGGTATGTTCTGATGGTTGCTGTGGTGTTTGGGAGGTGGTGGTTGGTTGGACATCAGGATAAACAGATCTGTAGGTATCAGGATCAGCATTTACTAAGATCTGTTTTACAGATTGAGGAATCTG
Organism: Apium graveolens; assembly: GCF_009905375.1. Classification (NCBI taxonomy): domain Eukaryota; kingdom Viridiplantae; phylum Streptophyta; class Magnoliopsida; order Apiales; family Apiaceae; genus Apium; species Apium graveolens. The sequence goes on from NC_133656.1 coordinate 48,714,144, forward strand.
TAAGGGTCTAACCACCCTTTTCTTAAGATCAGCATTTACTAGGTCATTAAAACCTCGTTTTACAATTTTGAATGGTAAAATTAAGGTACTGGCTAATTGAGGGGGATTAGTACAGCAAAAGTTATATATAAGCTGACAGAATCTAGAAAAATAAACTACATTTCTATCTTCTGTCATCCTATCCCCTATGAAACCTATCACAACATTTGCAAAATCGAAATGAGTTTGGTTAATGATTGCATACCCGATGTGCTGACTCATTATAGGGATTGCATCAAAGTTGGAACACTTATTCCCAAAAGCTTTAGTGATGCAGTCGAAGAAGAAGCTCCATTCCTTTCTGATATGAGCCCGTTTCAACTGCCCAAGCTTAGCCAAACTCTGCTCATACCCCAAACTGGCCATTAACTCCTGAAGAGCTGATTCCTCTAGGGTTGAAAAAGTACATCCTTCTGGTAAATGGAGAGCCTTTCGAATTATACCAGGAGTTACCACATGTGTAGAATCATCCACTTCGAAAACAATACTGGGAGTACCATGTGTACCACCATTATCAAAGTGCCCAGTCCGCCAAAATGTCAGAACTTGTTGGCTCGAAAAGACTGAAGGCTGGGTCAATGCATACCCAATTTCACTGTGTACAAGAAGATCTTGCACAAAATACAACTCAGACGGAGCTTCAGCATGATCAAGAATTGCAGCATAGTTATTTGGAACAAATTTAGCTCCATCAATGATTTAATCCTTAGGTGCCATGAAAATAATTGAGATTTAAGAGTGCCTGTTAGGTGTTTGATAGAATGTCTATATGAAAAACCAACGTTAGGAGAAGAAAGAGAGTAAAAGCAAATAGAGAGATAAAGTATAAAAGTGAATAAAAGATTAAAAAATCTTTTCTCTGTCTTACTTATACTTTGAAAATAAATGTAACCGTTGGACACCTGTCAGACATGCAGTAATAATGAATAGTTAATGGGCACGGGAAAAAAGTAATCATTACTTACCCATTTGCAGTTTTTCAAGGAAAAACCGTTCCACTTACCTAGTAATTCCAGTAATCAAGGTAAATCAGTTTTAATTCAAAATTGAAACTGTTTCCACTTATTCAATTATTTTTCACTACAACACCAATATTCTGAAAAAAATTCGAGTGAGAATGACCAAAATAAATCAAGGGAACAAGTACTGATAATGTAAAATCAGAACTTAATTTAAATTTAAATTGAAATGGTCATCAGAATATGAATATTTATCAGGATTTATCAATGCATTACAAAACATCTCAGAGACAAGAACTTGCAAAAAAAGAAATTTCATTAATATATTAAGAGAATACATTCATGAAATTTAAATTACATCAGAACTTTTACAAGATTGTCCTAATGTAATAACCCCAATTTTTGGAATTTTTGAAACCCTTATGAATAGTGATTTTGCTGATTATGCTGAATAAGAAAACTTTTCATGCCACACTATGTAGGGGTTCTGTTATTGATATTCTGAGATTTTATTAGTACTCTATATGGTATATAAGTGTATGTAAAGATCGTCAGAATCCAATTCCGAACACTTTGATTTTTCCCAAAAATCCACCAGATACAGAAAGAAGTGAGTATAAGGTAATAGGATAAATATGATTTAAATTCAAGGATTTTAAGAGGGGATCATAAAAAGGAATATAAAATATTGAGGAAGGTTTAGGGGAACCCAAGTGATAAGATCCCGGATATGATTCCTCAAACGATAAACGAGAACGAAAGTTAAGCGAACCGTATAACAGATCAGCGGTCATTAGGCAAGCAATTAGGAGTTAATCAAGGAGGTTAGAGATGATGATATCATCAAACCAACAAGAAGAAGATAAGTGTAACCAGATGACCTAAGCTTGATGACCTAAGCATGACAAGTGGGAAGGATTGGTTGGTTGATTGTGAGCCACACATTTTTCACCATGGTAAAAATTTAATTTAATTCCAAGACAAAAGGAAGCAACCAACCAAAAAATATCATAACACAAATACAAATTGAAAGTTGACTTTCCCATTTCAAGAAGAAAGCTCTCGGCTAAAACAAACCCAGCAACTTCAAACTGCCATATCTCCTTCAATACTCACTAAAATGTTGTGTTCTATAGCTCGTTGGAAAGGTATTGAGATGGCCTACAACTCTTGTTCACAAGTCTCTTCCAAATAATCATGGTAAGACCCTCATATTTACAGTTCTTTAAATCGGACTTTTAGAAACTTCAAAGCCTAACTTTGTGTTCTTGATTTCTTTGGAAAGATCAAGCTTGTAGGAGGCTCCATAAGGCTTCCTAGTAACTTTCCACCCTCCAAGAAAGGTATAAATCTTCACACCCTTTAGTAATAAGTTTGAATGTTGAAGTTTGGAGATGGTTTGGATGGATGAGTAGTAATTTGAATGATAAGCATGATTCGAGCTTAATTGTTAAGTAGTTTAGTTGAATTTGGAGATGTTATAATATATGATTGGATTGAGATCCTTGAGCTTATTATGACTGAAATCAGTAGCATTGATGTGTATCTTGATTTGTTGTTGATTGGTAGTTGGATTGATATGATTTGGAATGGTAAAAAATTTGGAAATCGCGTAATCATAGCCGTCGTAATGTCCGATTTACTTTAGACTGCTTTTGTTCATAACATTAGGACCCGATAACTCCCTGCTAGGTTTTAACCATTGCCATGTTTAGATAGTTCATGTTACGAGCTTCGTTTTGATATGTGGTTCGTTTGATTCCGATGTACGGTTTAGGAGAAACGGCCGTTTTAAGTAACGACGTTTCGTGAACGAAACATTACCCCTCACCTTACTTTGAAACATAGGTTAAAGACCTTAAATGACTAATTGGAGTATGAAACATTTATCTAAAGTGTAATAGGCAGTTGGTAAGACACTCGCGAAGGAATCGCCTTAAAACTCGTAATGGTTAATTTATTAAAAATGGTGGAGCCGAGGGTACTCGAGCGACTTAAGAGAATCAGTAAGCGCAAAGCGAGCGTTAGAGTCTAATTTGGTTAAAGTATAGATTTACAAGTGACTTTGGTTTAATTCCAACTTATATGTTGTTTATAGGTTACCAGACTCATCCCGAGCCATTTGTAACCCCCAGTCGCTCAGGCAAGTTTTCTACCCGTTATACTGTTGTTGTGATGTATATGTGTATATGCATGATTTTGTGATAAATGCATATTTGTTATTAGCAAATTCTTGCGATATATTGTAGCATGTGATATGGTATATATGCATGCCTGTTTCGTATTCTTGATTTATATATCTGTTGGTTCAAATGCTTATTCGTTGCATAATACCTATGCTAGAGATAAGCGGTATTTGCGTATACCCTTAGTATAGGGGATCAAAAGGTGAACTTTTTCTAAAACCGGGAGGCGAGGCTCCCGAGTATAATATATATTTATATATATATATATATATATTGATATAGTTTTTAAAACTATTAATCGAATAAGGTTTATTCGATAACTTTATTTTATTTAATGATTATTATTACGAATATTCATTCGAGGGTTTATGACTCCTTTATTTTATTTAATGAATATTATTTTGAATATTCATTCGAGGGCTTATGACTTCTTTATTTTATTAAATGAATATTATTTTGAATATTCATTCGAGGACTTATGACTCCTTTTATTTTATTATTTAAATATTATTTGAATATTGTAAGTCATATGTCATAGCCTATTTGTATATTCGAGGATTCAACTCAACTCAAATAAGAATGTAATAAGTAAATAGTAGATCTACCGTCAGAGAGATCTCGCAAAGTAATATCTGTCAAAGGATTCAGAGACAAGGTTCATCTACAGACTTGAGGAATTAATTCACTGGAAGAAGTTCAAGAAATTGATCATGCCTCAGTGATATAAGTCAAGATCATGGATTTAATCAAGTGACAGAGATCTCGTCAGGGTATCAATAAATTACAAGGATTTAATCTGAAGAAAATCAAAGTGTCAAAGTCAAGACATGAAGAAACGTCACGGAAGTTTGTCACTCATGAACCAGACAGTACATCGAGTGTCAACGTTGAAGTGATGGAATTGATTCATAATTTTCAGTGATTTTCAGAAGATTTGCAGAAGAATGGTTGCTGCTCAAGACTAGAATTAATTCTCTATTAATTAATTAATTCATCTAATTTAATTAAGAAAATAAATTATATCTGCGAAGAATAATTTATTTATTAATTGAATTAATTGATTAATTAATTCTGAATTAATTTTAGGAATTTTCAGAAGTTTAATTGGATTAAATTCAAATCTTAAATCAGCAAGACAAATGGAAATGAACTAGCATGACAATCTGGATTGTCATACCGATTGTCATGCTAGGCCATTTTCCATTGTCATACCGAAAGTTACTCTAGGAGGATAATTGTCTTGCTAGTTCATTCTGATTGTCTTGCTAGTTCATTCTGATTGTCATGCTAGTTCATTCAGATTGTCTTGCTAGTTCATTCAATTGTCTCACCGAAAGTCTTGCCAGCTATAGGATTGTCATGCCAAGTCAATTCTATTCGTTTGTTGATTTAAAAAGAAGCAGAGAAGCAGCAACTTATTATCCAGCACACAAAAGTCAAGAACAAGGCAGAAAAGAGAATCAAGAAGAAATATTCCATCTTTTCATCTGCATACTTCAAGATTAAATTTCTAGATTGTAAAGTTAAATCCAATCCACTAGAAATCTTTATCTTGCTCTTGTGTAACAATCTAGCGGATTAAAATCCCTAGAACTTAATCTCAAATCGCGTTTAGCATTTGATTCTAATTATTGCAAAAATAGAAAAAGTTCATGTCGAATTTATTCTAAATTTGTGATAATTAATTTGAGATTAATTCCTTGTAATCGATACAGTTGTTGTAACACCTTTCAAGTTTAATAATATTTTTATTTAACTTGAATTTTGTTTCACATTTTTTATTCCGCATTTAATTCGATTATTCGGTACTGTTTGTATTCAACCCCCCCCCCCTTCTACAAACACATTGGGACCTAACAATTGGTATCAGAGCCTTCTGATTAACGAACAAATCAAGATCCTAGACTTTTGTGATTTTTCAACTCCTTGAATTTTTATTTATTCAAAAATTCATAATGACTTCACATAAAGTTGGAACCGTTAAAATTCCACAATTTGATAAAGAGAATTATATCATGTGGAAGAAGAAGATGCTATTATTTTTACAAGTGGCAAATCCCAAATATTCAAACTTGTTAAAGAAGGGTATAAAAACTCCGATGGTTATTGAACCGGAGGTAATAATAGATGGTGTGGTGACTACTGAAGCTAGAACCTATCCAAAAGAGCCTGAAGATTTTACTCCTGCTGAGAAGGAAGAAGCCTCCTTGGATGCCAGCCTTCAATTAATATTAATTGATTCCCTTGATCCCTTGATGAACAGACATGTGATGAACTGTAAAAATTCCAAACACATGTGGGAAACTATTGAGGTGATTAATGAAGGCACAGAGGAAGTTAGGGAGAACAAGTTGGAAATCCTAACCTCTGAATATGAACATTTCAAATCAAATCCAGGAGAAGGAATTACTGAAGTGTTTGAGAGGTACAATGCGTTGATCAACAACCTGAACATCAATGGAAAGTATTATTCAATCAGGGAGGTCAACAAAAAGTTCCTTTTAACACTGCCAGCTCATCTTGAACATAGAATCACTGCCATTAGAGAAGCTAGAGATCTGAGTGAGATTTCTTTGGACAGGCTCTATGGAGTGTTAAAAACTTATGAGTTAGAGCAGATTCAACAGAAGGAAGTCTACGGGAAGGATAGAATGGTCAGCACATCTAATGCACTTGTAGCTGAAGGTCAACAACAACAACAATCTCAACAGTTAGAAAGAATGGTACAGTTTTCCAAGGGTGAGGAAAATGAGTTAGTAGCAGAATATGATCCTCCTACTACAAATCAATCAAGTGATGATTTTTATTCCTTGGAAGAGCTGGAGCAATTGGAAGACGAGTCAATGGCCCAAATTGTCAAGAGATTCTCCCATGTCAGATTCAAGAGGAATCCCAAGCTTAAGTACAAGTCCAACTACAACAAATTCCAGAAAGGTGGATCTTCATCCTCTAACACCAGCAGTGGTGGATACAAAACAGGGATGGTTGATCGGAGCACCATTAGATGCTATAACTGCAATGAGTTGGGACACTTTGCCACAGAATGTAGAAAGCCAAAGCAAGTAAGAAAGAACTCTGAAAGGGCTTATCTGGCAAAGGGAAGAAGCTGGGATGATACTGACAGTGAAGATGAAGATGAAGGAAATCTTGCTCTTATGGCTATTGATGGAAAAGCTTCATCATCAAGAATAGAGGTAAAACTTTCTGATGCTGAAATGGTTTATCATCTAAGAGGTAACTTAGATTGTGCACGTCGTGATAATGAACTGTTAAGTTTACAGATCACAGACCTTGAGAAAGAGGTCAATGAATTAAGACTTGTGCACATTAATCAAGACAAATTAAAAGAACAGGTATCTTTTCTAGAGAATAGAGTTGACTGTTATAGAAAACTCGAAACTATTCTCAAAGACAAGATCACCGGTCTTGAGACTAAGGTTAGAGCCTACTTCAATTCTTGTTCGAAGGCTAAAGAGTTCTACAGTAAGCAAGCTGTTAATCAAACATCTGGAATAGGTTATGATTACAATGCTGCTATTGGAGAATTAGGCATAAACTCCCCTCCTCATGTATGTGCTAAAGGGAGGGAAGTACCACATGTGCTTAAGGGTGTTGATGAACCCCTCTATAAAGCATCAATTGCTGAACCATTTGATGCGACCTCTTCTGTTATTCAAGAAGAAATACGTGCTGAGGATCATGCTTATGAGAAGATTGTTTCCAAGTCAAGTGAGTCGAAAGTTCCAGTCAAAGTTGTGAAAGCAACTGAGACTAACTCAGACACACATGAGTTGGATAACAATAATGCCATGTCTACCATGCATAAATTACCTGCTGTTAATCACTCTCATAAAGCATGTGGTGTTGCTAATTGTATGTCTTGTGCTTTTAATATGATGTATGCTTATTTTAATGGTAAGCATGTGTCTAATGATAAGACTACTCCTCGTCAGCATGTGAATAACAAGAAGCATGATAGGTCTAAGACTGCTAGTCCTTCTAAGGCTAGAAAGGAGACATTTGTGCCTAAGCTTAAACAGAAATTTGTTAAGGCTATTTACAAGGTCAAATGTTCAGTCATTGAGGATGTTGAGATCGTTAAAATTAAAAATGTTGTTTTGCCTGACAAAGGACAATTCTACAAGTATGCCGGGCCCAACCAAGTTTGGGTTCCGAAGAAGGTCTAATCCATTTGAAGTGCAGGGCAGTATACAGGTGTAACCGGTAGTGTGGATTCTTGACAGTGGATCATCAAGACATATAACCGGAGATAGAGCCCTGCTATCAAATGTGGATTGAGAAAGCTGGCCCCATGGTTACCTTTGGAGATAACAGCAAAGGTTTATCTGAGGGATATGGCTGTTTGCAAGCTGGGAATGTTATCATTGTAATTTTGTATATTGTGCTAGGTTATTATCAGGAAGCATCATCTAACATATAGCACCAGTGACGAGACTTGAGAATATTACGACATATCAGACACCTGCTGCACATTACACTTGGAATTGTACTCTAGTAAGATGTGTACAAGTGTACTCCTGATTGGTAAGTCAAAAGAGGAAGTCAATGCACCACAGTTCATGGACTTTGCAGCTGCAGATCTATTGGACTATGCAATTTCTTCTTCACAATCTCACTTCAGGTTGGTATGAACTAGTATACTGCTCAAGCAATCGTCAAGGACATGGTATGGCACTCTAACAGAAATTGTAATTTTATATGAACTAGTAGAGTCGTCATAATTATGCAACATAACAATTAGTATCTAAAGTACTTGACAAGTATCGGTCAATGATATCTTGTTAACATTATATTGCAGATATTTGTAAGCTTTTGACATGAATGAGAATTACTTAGACTTTACCCTAAGTGATCAATGTTTTATCAAAAACTCATTCATTTTGAAAAACAAAAATTAAACTTCTTTCTACATTAGTGATTTCTTATTTCATGTAAAATCTTTTGAAATCACTATTGTAAATCATTTTCTCTCTATTACCATATATTCTGTGATACAGGTTCAGTCTCCAATGACTTTCTTTCATTGACAGTCATGAGGTTGAAAACCCACAACGTCTATCCCAGACTGTAAAGACAAACACAAAAACAGAACCAACCAACACTCTTTTACCACTAAAAGTAGTATGAATGAGCGTGAGGGAGATAGTGCCTAGTGCACCACATAAGGAAGGTTTTGTAGTCAACCCAGTAGCTCTGTCTCATACATAGATGAGTAGTATTTAAACCGAGACAACTGCTAGCCCCCATACATCTTCTCAAAAAGATGTAATGGCTGAAAAGGCACAAAAACAGTTACTAGATTCATTCTCTCAACAGGGTAAGTCTATTGAATTTTGCCTGTCGGCCAAGGTATCCGATGTAGTGTCACCACTTCAAACATAATCAATTCTTGATGCACAAGGAGAGGTTACACACACAAAGGATGAGTTGACGAAAACAAGAGTTTTGACCATTTTAAGGTCAGATTCGATTGTTCAAGGTTCGTTAGTGGACCAATTGCCTTTACAGGTGTTAGGAGAGGATACTGATCCAAAAGCCATATGTCAGTGGTCAGTGTCTACCTCCCCAGGCTTAAATCCCCTGGATGCATCTGCGGATAGTGGATCTGACATAGGTGCAGATCGGCAACTTGTTGACAATGATTCAGATATTACCTGATGAGTCACAAGGAAATGTCTTCACAGACATTAGAAGGGAACCTTGATCTTTATGCTAAAATCTTTGGATCATTGTTTACCTTCCCAGAATTCAAATCTGGAATCCTAAAAGGGAAACTAGCAACTTGTAAATTATGACTCAGATTCATCTGACGAGTTTAACAAGGATGGGGATTTGTGAACTCCCATTGCACCACCTGTGACCTCCTTAAGGATGGCTAAGGTGATTTTCCTTGCAGGTACAGCTGGATTATGGAGCTATGAGAGAAGAGTGATACACTTGTGAGAATGAGTGTAAACACGAGTGGAGAGAAGAGTGAAACTCATGTGAGGTACACTAAACACAATCACACACTCACAGTGAGGAAGAAAGAGAAACTACTTGTTATTTCTTTTCCAACCAAGTGAAATATGAGAACTCCTTCAGACGACGGCATACATTCCTTCTTTAAGGGGGAGATAAAAGCTTAAGTAATAGTTTGGAGGATTCCTCAACTAAGGGGGAGAAATAGTAGGGAGGAAGAAAAAGATCATAAAAATGTACACTACACCACACCATTGTTGTTTGTAACTACGGATCCTATTGTACGGGAGAGGTGGTAAACACAAGGTGATTTTCTGATAAGGGAAGAAGCTGTTAGGGGAGTACCATTGGTTTTTATCTGCGGATCCTATTGTACGGGAGAGGTGGTAAAACGAAGGTGATCTTCTTTAATCAGTTGATTCTCATAGGGGGAGAAGCAAGAGAGATATGTGCTTCTCAACAGGAAATGTGGTTGTACAAATGAAGATGGAACTACTTGAAGATATGTTCAGTCTAGAGGAACATCTACTTGGAATCTGGAAAATGTTAAATCTCATCCAGAACTTTTCTGCTATTTACTTTGCATGTATGTTTATATCTTTTTCTTATTTGTTAGTTGAGTTATCCTCTAGGTATTTGTGTGTTATTGTCTAACAAACAAATAGGGGGAGATTGTAAGTCATATGTCATAGCCTATTTGTATATTCGAGGATTCAACTCAACTCAAATAAGAATGTAATAAGTAAATAGTAGATCTACCGTCAGAGAGATCTCGCAAAGTAATATCTGTCAAAGGATTCAGAGACAAGGTTCATCTACAGACTTGAGGAATTAATTCACTGGAAGAAGTTCAAGAAATTGATCATGCCTCAGTGATATAAGTCAAGATCATGGATTTAATCAAGTGACAGAGATCTCGTCAGGGTATCAATAAATTACAAGGATTTAATCTGAAGAAAATCAAAGTGTCAAAGTCAAGACATGAAGAAACGTCATGGAAGTTAGTCACTCATGAACCAGACAGTACATCGAGTGTCAACGTTGAAGTGATGGAATTGATTCATAATTTTCAGTGATTTTCAGAAGATTTGCAGAAGAATGGTTGCTGCTCAAGACTAGAATTAATTCTCTATTAATTAATTAATTCATCTAATTTAATTAAGAAAATAAATTATATCTGCGAAGAATAATTTATTTATTAATTGAATTAATTGATTAATTAATTCTGAATTAATTTTAGGAATTTTCAGAAGTTTAATTGGATTAAATTCAAATCTTAAATCAGCAAGACAAATGGAAATGAACTAGCATGACAATCTGGATTGTCATACCGATTGTCATGCTAGGCCATTTTCCATTGTCATACCGAAAGTTACTCTAGGAGGATAATTGTCTTGCTAGTTCATTCTGATTGTCTTGCTAGTTCATTCTGATTGTCATGCTAGTTCATTCAGATTGTCTTGCTAGTTCATTCAATTGTCTCACCGAAAGTCTTGCCAGCTATAGGATTGTCATGCCAAGTCAATTCTATTCGTTTGTTGATTTAAAAAGAAGCAGAGAAGCAGCAACTTATTATCCAGCACACAAAAGTCAAGAACAAGGCAGAAAAGAAAATCAAGAAGAAATATTCCATCTTTTCATCTGCATACTTCAAGATTAAATTTCTAGATTGTAAAGTTAAATCCAATCCACTAGAAATCTTTATCTTGCTCTTGTGTAACAATCTAGCGGATTAAAATCCCTAGAACTTAATCTCAAATCGCGTTTAGCATTTGATTCTAATTATTGCAAAAATAGAAAAAGTTCATGTCGAATTTATTCTAAATTTGTGATAATTAATTTGAGATTAATTCCTTGTAATCGATACAGTTGTTGTAACACCTTTCAAGTTTAATAATATTTTTATTTAACTTGAATTTTGTTTCACATTTTTTATTCCGCATTTAATTCGATTATTCGGTACTGTTTGTATTCATCCCCCCCCTTCTACAAACACATTGGGACCTAACAAATATTCATTCGAGGGCTTATGACTCTTCTATATTATTTATTGAATATTATTTGAATATTCATTCGAGGGCTTATGACTCATTTTATATTATTTAATGAATATTATTTGAATATTTATTTGAGGATCTATGGCTCCGATTAATTGCTGAGATATGTTCTTTATTTTATTAAAGAATAAGGTGTCGATAATCAAACTTATCTTTGATTATTCAAATAAAGATAGTACTTTCGTATAAGTATATCTTTGGTTATTTAATACTCATTTCAAGTATAAGTTTTAAAAATTCTACTTCAATTATTTTTATAAAGAATATTCTTTATGGGAATATTATTTAAATAATAATATTCAGATATTTTCTAATATATTGGGACTGATTTATTTCATTAAATCAGCATTACTCCAAACACTCTTTAAAGTGTTTTCGAGTCTTCAAAATGATTTTTAAAAGTTAGAGCGGATCCCAAAACTCATTTTTATATTTAAGATCTTCCTTTTAAAGGGGATTTAAATACTCGTTCAAAACTTGAGGGATCCGGCTCAGTGGTGTATTTTACATTCGCAACGAGGTTGCTGTTTTGAGAAAACATCTTGATTACTTGCCCATCGTTCGGGAAGTAAGTTCATCTATTTGAGCCGGCATAAGCAACATGGGCTCAGTGGGCGTCCATGAAAGTGTAAGTGGCTCAGTGGGAGTCCATCAAATGCGTAAGTGGCTGAGTGGCAGTCCAGCATAAGGTCCTATTGCGGCCAGGGTGATGACCAGTGGGGAATTCGTCCATCTACTAGTAGAAAAGGTTACTTATTGGTATCTTTGCTTGATCAGCAAGATATCAGGTTTTTGCCAAGGTTTTCTCCTTTCCAAATTCATTGGATATTGCAACTCTGTTTATAATTTTCATAACAGAGGTTTTCAAGGAGTGTATGAAATGTATATATATGGCTGTATATATATATCGGGATTTAATGAAGTATCTCGTAACTTCATTATTTATAATGATATTCAAAGATTGAATCTATTCAAATCTTGTCTTGTAGTCTCATCTATGTGATGAACTTTTGAACTGATTATAACTTGAACGGTGGTAGTTCAAGTAATATTTGGAAAATATATAAGTATATTGGGGTATCTTGTAACTTCATATTTTCAACTTATATCTAGTTAATGATTATCTTATGCATATCAAAGATTTTCAGAAAAACGTTGAGACAAGGGTAGATATATGAGATCACCTTGCAACGATATTTTTATACAGTTATAAACTGGAACTCTGTGTATATTATGCATGGAAGAGGACTTCCAAGATTTTGAAAAGTATATATGTATATATACTGAATATTTTGCGACTTCATCGCATTAAGATATCAAACTTGGTTCATTTCTTTTGACCAAGACTTTCATGAGTACTATGAGAAGGCTCATATATTGTTAATCATTATACATATTATTTTGGTGGGCTTGCTGCTCACCCTTGCGTTCTTCTTTCATCACACAACAACAGATAGAAAAGATGAACATGACCAAGCTCCCGATTCGCAAGCGGTTAGAAAACGTTCCGCAGTCTTCTGAAAGCGTTGATGCCGCCGTAGCTGAGGTATAAGCTACCAATAGGCTAGGTTTTCAACTATTGATGAACCAAACTTATGTATAATATGAATTGTAATAATGGCAAGGAATATGTAAATTTATTCAGAACCTTTTTAAGGTGTAACGGTTTATAATTGTGGAATATAAGGACTTGTGTTATTTTTTGAGTGTTCATCTCTGAGACTATAACTTGTGGTGTGTGTGTTTATTGTGGGGTCACAGTACAGAGTAGTTGATTATTTATTAAGATTGGGTGTTATTAAGGGAAATGGAACTCGTGACAACCCGGATCCCCGACCCCGGATTTGGGGGTGTTACAGAAGTGGTATCAGAGCTAAGCGTTATAAACCTCAGAGATGATGTGACGTTAAGATAATAAGTTCACTAAGAAAATAAGAACTCTTGCCAAGTTCATAGTCGGACTACCTAACGTAGTACTGACAGTTAAAACCCTTATGGGAACCCTTTTAAATATCGTGATACAAGCGTAGTTCATTATCGTATATGGTAGCGGGACTCCGAACCCTGAGGTTGAGAAGCGACAGCGCGATGATGTTTTATTACTAATTGGAGATCGGATTGTGGATCTGATAGAGCGTCCTAACGCAGGACCGGATGATGTTCATATTGAGGATGTAGCGGTTGAGGATGTTGTCCTAGAAGGGATTGTTGCTGAGGAGGATCCCGTGGAGGATCCTGACAAGAATGATTAAAGCACCACTGTGGAATTGATAACCATGGTTAGAGCGACTACCAGAGGTAGGCATGGTCGGTCACTACCAGAGGTTTGTTCAAGTTTGTAAAGATAGTAGCCCCTTTAACGCGGCTTACTCATAAGACTGAGAAGTTCGAATAGACAGAGAAATGCAAGAACAACTTTTAAGAACTGAAGCAAAGGTTGGTGACGGCCCCTATATTGGCGTTGCCGGATGGAAAAAGGAGATTTTGTGATTTGTAGTGACACTTCGCATAAGGAATTAGGGTACTTCTTATACAGCACAACAAGGTAATCGCGTCCGCGTCAAGACAATTAAGGGAATATAAAATTCGATATCCCCACCTATGAGCTAGGACTCATGGCAATAGTTTTTCCCTAAAGATTGGAGGCACTACTTGTATGGAGAGAAGTGCAAAATTACACAAGCCATAAGTGCTCTAGTGCATTTTCACGCAGAAAGATCTCAACGTGCGCCAGAGGAGGTGGTTAGAGCTAATTAAGGATTACGGTTATGAGGTTCTTTATCATCCAGGGAAAGCTAATATGGTGGCTAATTCCTTAGTAGAAAGGAGAGACTCAAGATGATAATTTCTTTGGGAGAGTTGATAAGAGATTTCAAGAAAATGGAAATAGAAGTGAAGGTAACCGGAGCCGGTACCGAAAAGCTGTTTGAGATTGCAATACAGTCCGAATTATTGGAAAAGAACATATTGTGCCAGAAAATGTGATGAATGAAGGCAGAGAGCCAAAAAAATAGATATGAGATTAATACCGAGAAAGATGATAAGGGAATAATGAGGTATTCCTATAGAATTTGGGTTCCAAATGTTTAAGAGCTTAAAGATGAGATCCTAGATGAAAGTCATAGTTCAAGGAATAAGATTTAGGGCAAACCCTGAATGTGATAGTCAGGGAGGACGCCATCAAGATAGAAGGAACCCATAACATAATGAAGTGGAAAATGAGGATTTTAACGTATAAGATAACCCCAAGTATGGGAGAAGGATGAAACATTTCATACTGATAAAATAGAAGTCGAGCAAGATAAGGAGACCCGAGACGGTACTCCTATATGGAAATTCATGGACCTGTCTAAACAGAACTTATACTTTTATTCCCAACCACCACCTTAAGGAAACAATGCGGTAGGAAATCCTTTCATGACCTTTAAGTCGCTAAGCTCTCAGAGTTCCAAGGAACAGTTTGACCCAGTCGAGGCAAGAGCCTGACTAAAGGAAATATAGGAATTATTTGAGATTCTAAATGATTGACGAAGCACAAAAGACTGTTTTTGTCACTTACCCCCGTAAGAGAGAGGCCACCCGTTGGTGACAGGCCAAGAAAGGCACAGAGCCAGAGGTTATAATAAACTGATTAAAGTTCAGACAATTGTTTTCGGGAAAGTACTTCCCAAGGTTATGGAGGTAGTGTAAAAGCTTTAGAGCCAGAACAAAAGCGGACGAGTATGATGAATTATGAATCTAAGTTGTAAAAGTTGTCAAGATTCGTTCTGAGGACACGAATCCAGAATGACGGGATGTTTGAAATCAATGCTTATGTTGTGTTGGTTCATGTAATGGTTGTAATGGAAATGAAAATAAAAGACTGAAAAGGGAAGGAGTATAAAGGGATATAAAGGAAATAGAGTTGAGAAGTGATAAGGGAGTTAGGTATGGGAAACCCTAAGAAACCCTTACAATAAATATAGAGAAGTGTGTCATCATCAGCGCGATGGTGACTGATCATGAGATAAATTCAAGGTTTGAAGGCGTAAGCGATACGTATAGTTAATTCCCTTGAAGTTGACAGTATTCGATGAAACTTTGAGATAGATCGATTGATTAATAAGGAAACGCGGATGGACGGAGGAGTCAAGAAATAAGAAATTAGGAAAATTGGATGAAGGAAGTGACCTTCAAGAATATGAAGTGTAAGACCGGTGGCTTGATACCCAAAAAGGGAGACGCCAGGTATGAAAGATATCCCAACATTGAGATGACTGTTGAGATAAACAACAAAAGTAAATAAGGAATTATTAAGAAGAAGTTCACGTTGAACATGACCAATATCTTCCAGAACATCCTTGTTATCGTTACCCAATTTAGGCAATAAAAGCGGATAACCGTTGTTATCTTTTGGAGGCCATATTGATTGACCTCATTTTGAATACAGATTTTATTGTGAAATTCAGCATATACTATCGAGATGGGAATGGTTAAATAAGACACCCTTATCAGGGATATATGACTTGATTATCCATGGAAGGATGCATGTACCTTTTAAAGATGGAATTAAGGATAGAACATCGGTAACTTAAAATAAATCCTAGGGGAATGCATAAAGGTTGGCATTTCACCCTTAATAGGGATAGTATGAGTTTTGACAGTATGAATTGGAAAGGATTAAGGTAATAACAACCTTTAAGAATCAGTGGAGAAATTCTTCAGAAGTATATAGACAATGATTCTGGTATTAATAAATGGTATCTTGATATGCCCTGTATCTAGGGAATACAGGAGGAACGATTCAAGGATAACCTTAGAGGTTTTACAAGGAGAACGGTAATATTCAAAATTCTCAAGAATAGAAATGTTGATAAAGGAAATATGACGTAATTATAATGATGCCAAGTGGGGCACGTGTTAAACCACGAGAAAGTATGGATCGAACCAGTAAAGGTCGAAATTGTTCAGGGCAATTAGGGCCTAGGATAAAAGATGTTCTAAGTATGATTGAGAGTCCGTCGTGACAGTGATTAACCTCTAAAGACTGAGGCAATAACTTATGGAAAAATGGTGATATTTTTTTTTACTCATCAGATTTTAAGGAAAACATCTTCACAAAATTAGTGATTGAAATAAGGTAGAAAATTTATTTGGAGGTGGTTAAAATGACATTGACTGTAAGGAAATTTTACTATCAGGAAAGGCCAAAGAGGTGGCCGACACTTTAAAGGTAAGAGGATAATTATAGGCTCTTGTGCCAAAGGAATACAGTGATGATGGTTAAAGCTGTGAAGGTTGTATTATGGTTTGGAAGATTGACATTCCTTCTGATGACTGTGCAATACTCAACCGTAATAGTAGTTGGGTAAAGGTTTAATTCGTGTAATCGCCATTAGCATGCTATCTATCTTAGAAGGTCCTATCTTGAGAATAAGCCAGGACCATATTTCAAAAAGGACCAAACAAACCTTTGAGTTAAGTCTTCTATTGAAGGCATATGATTAAGAATGGTATTAACCTGTTATCGGTGCTTTGATTGAAACTCTTCTGCAATTTTATATGCTTCATGTCATGTATGTATGTCAGGATCAGGAGTGTTCTTCATGAATTATGAATGGTGATTATGTTAACTCCTTAGAAGAATTCTACACTACATGTATGGACTCCGTATGGTTAGATATTAAGATTTTATGGAAAGTGAATGACGACAGTAGGTCAGTGGTGGACCATAGTAATGCAACAATGATTCTGTGAGTAATGAGCTGATTACAACCGTGAGAGTTGTATTGGAATGGATGTTGAGATTGAGTACCACTAATCTTGTCATGTTGACGTATAAGTTATCTTTGATAGAAAAACTAGGTCAATTATTTACCTATTGAATATTTATTCCTTCTTAGGAATAGAGAGTCGTATTACTTTACGAAGAAGATTGCGGTGCAAGCATAGAATTCTAGTAACGATGATGTCTAGAATGAGATCCCAGATTCGATTTTCGATGTCGAGGGAGTTTCAAAGGTGATTGTTTATAAGCTCGAGGAAGAGCATGGGTCCATAGAATGATGGACGGAATAGCAAAAATATTTAGGCATGTGAAATACGATGCTATAATACTTGATGTTGATATAAATACATATATGTTTTGTTCTCCTATGATAAACCTCTATAGTTCAGAGGTAGATTCCAAGCCACATATTTTATGGCAATAAATTTTTTTTTTACAAATATACAATTCTCTTCAGTTCGTTCTTTTCTCTTCTTTTCATTTCATATAAACTGAGAAGAACAACCCTTCCAGAAGAGGAGGTATTGCCGAATGACTATCTATCTGTGTGATAGAAGCTGAGTAGGATACCATCTATTGTTTAATTGCTTGTCAAGTACTAAAGGCTGGCCACCTTCTGTACTAACTATGCGATATAACAAGTGTTCATGATCATAGTGATCTCTCAACAAATTCCTTTACTTCTATATGATTGATCAAACTTTGGGAAATAGAAACAGCTGAAAAAGGAGTAATAAAGTTGTGGTAGTATTTGGAATGGAAACACATTCGTGATACTAAGGTTGACGTGGTTATTAAAAGGTTATAGAACGCTAACGAGCAAAAGTATAACTAGTATAATATTAGGAACAGAAGGTAGTAGCGATTACGAACTGGAAAAGAATGGGTATTGAGAAGCAAAATCTATAGTGCTAGAAGCTATGATGAAATTCTGTGCAATAGACTTGAAAGAAATTGGAATGATCACTTAACACGGATTGAGTTTTCTTACGACAATAGATTATATGTCATTATCGAGATGTCGCCTTATGAGATCCTTGAGGGAAGACAATGTCGATCTCCCTTATGTTAGGATGAAGTTGTAGAGCGCAAGATGCTCGGACCTGCAGTGGTCCAAAGGACCAAGGATATAATAGATCTAATCAGAAGACGACTGGAAGTAGCCCAAGATGGACATAAAAAGTATGCTGATTTGACAATGAAAGGACAAGGAGTATGTAGTAGGGGACCTAGTGTTGTGAAACATATCCCCTTGGAAAGCCTTGGAAAGGATTGATGAGGTTCGGAAAGAAAGAAAAGCTAAGTCCACGATTTGTTGGACCCTTGGAGATATTAAGACGTATTGGGAAGTTAGCATATGAGCTAGCCCTATCCCCGAACCTGTAGCAAGTTCATAACGTGTTTCACGTATCAATGTTAAGGAAGTGTAATTCGGATGCCAGATAAATAGGGGCATATGAGCGCATAGACATGCAACCAGACGTAACCTATATGGAGCAACCAGGAAGGGTTATAGATTGAAAAAGGAACAAGTACTTAGGAGAAGGGTTATCAAACTATTCAGAGTTTGATGGAAGAACCACAATATGGGAAAATTTACTTGAGAGTTAGAAAGTGTAATGCTAAGAAAGTATCCCTATTCATTTTCTATCTGATTCCGGGACGGAATCCTTTTAAGGAGGGGAGACTGTAATAACCCCAATTTTTGGAATTTTTGAAACCCTTATGAATAGTGATTTTGCTGATTATGCTGAATAAGAAAACTTTTCATGCCACACTATGTAGGGGTTCTGTTATTGATATTCTGAGATTTTATTAGTACTCTATATGGTATATAAGTGTATGTAAAGATCGTCAGAATCCAATTCCGAACACTTTGATTTTTCCCAGAAATCCACCAGATACAGAAAGAAGTGAGTATAAGGTAATAGGATAAATATGATTTAAATTCAAGGATTTTAAGAGGGGATCATAAAAAGGAATATAAAATATTGAGGAAGGTTTAGGGGAACCCAAGTGATAAGATCCCGGATATGATTCCTCAAACGATAAACGAGAACGAAAGTTAAGCGAACCGTATAACAGATCAGCGGTCATTAGGCAAGCAATTAGGAGTTAATCAAGGAGGTTAGGGATGATGATATCATCAAACCAACAAGAAGAAGATAAGTGTAACCAGATGACCTAAGCTTGATGACCTAAGCATGACAAGTGGGAAGGATTGGTTGGTTGATTGTGAGCCACACATTTTTCACCATGGTAAAAATTTAATTTAATTCCAAGACAAAAGGAAGCAACCAACCAATAAATATCATAACACAAATACAAATTGAAAGTTGACTTTCCCATTTCAAGAAGAAAGCTCTCGGCTAAAACAAACCCAGCAACTTCAAACTGCCATATCTCCTTCAATACTCACTAAAATGTTGTGTTCTATAGCTCGTTGGAAAGGTATTGAGATGGCCTACAACTCTTGTTCACAAGTCTCTTCCAAATAATCATGGTAAGACCCTCATATTTACAGTTCTTTAAATCGGACTTTTAGAAACTTCAAAGCCTAACTTTGTGTTCTTGATTTCTTTGGAAAGATCAAGCTTGTAGGAGGCTCCATAAGGCTTCCTAGTAACTTTCCACCCTCCAAGAAAGGTATAAATCTTTACACCCTTTAGTAATAAGTTTGAATGTTGAAGTTTGGAGATGGTTTGGATGGATGAGTAGTAATTTGAATGATAAGCATGATTCGAGCTTAATTGTTAAGTAGTTTAGTTGAATTTGGAGATGTTATAATATATGATTGGATTGAGATCCTTGAGCTTATTATGACTGAAATCATTAGCATTAATGTGTATCTTGAGTTGTTGTTGATTGGTAGTTGGATTGATATGATTTGGAATGGTAAAAAATTTGGAAATCGCGTAATCATAGCCGTCATAATGTCCGATTTACTTTAGACTGCTTTTGTTCATAACATTAGGACCCGAGAACTCCCTGCTAGGTTTTAACCATTGCCATTTTTAGATAGTTCATGTTACGAGCTTCGTTTTGATATGTGGTTCGTTTGATTCCGATGTACGGTTTAGGAGAAACGGCCGTTTTAAGTAACGACGTTTCGCGAATGAAACATTACCCCTCACCTTACTTTGAAACATAGGTTAAAGACCTTAAATGACTAATTGGAGTATGAAACATTTATCTAAAGTGTAATAGGCAGTTGGTAAGACACTCGCGAAGGAATCGCCTTAAAACTCGTAATGGTTAATTTATTAAAAATGGTGGAGCCGAGGGTACTCGAGCGACTTAAGAGAATCAGTAAGCGCAAAGCGAGCGTTACAGTCTAATTTGGTTAAAGTATAGATTTACAAGTGACTTTGGTTTAATTCCAACTTATATGTTGTTTATAGGTTACCAGACTCGTCCCGAGCCATTTGTAACCCCCAGTCGCTCAGGCAAGTTTTCTACCCGTTATACTGTTGTTGTGATGTATATGTGTATATGCATGATTTTGTGATAAATGCATATTTGTTATTAGCAAATTCTTGCGATATATTGTAGCATGTGATATGGTATATATGCATGCCTGTTTCGTATTCTTGATTTATATATCTATTGGTTCAAATGCTTATTCGTTGCATAATACCTATGCTAGAGATAAGCGGTATTTGCGTATACCCTTAGTATAGGGGATCAAAAGGTGAACTTTTTCTAAAACCGGGAGGCGAGGCTCCCGAGTATAATATATATTTATATATATATATTGATATAGTTTTTAAAACTATTAATCGAATAAGGTTTATTCGATAACTTTATTTTATTTAATGATTATTATTACGAATATTCATTCGAGGGTTTATGACTCCTTTATTTTATTTAATGAATATTATTTTGAATATTCATTCGAGGGCTTATGACTTCTTTATTTTATTAAATGAATATTATTTTGAATATTAATTCGAGGACTTATGACTCCTTTTATTTTATTATTTGAATATTATTTGAATATTCATTCGAGGGCTTATGACTCTTTTATATTATTTATTGAATATTATTTGAATATTCATTCGAGGGCTTATGACTCATTTTATATTATTTAATGAATATTATTTGAATATTTATTTGAGGATCTATGGCTCCGATTAATTGCTGAGATATGTTCTTTATTTTATTAAAGAATAAGGTGTCGATAATCAAACTTATCTTTGATTATTCAAATAAAGATAGTACTTTCGTATAAGTATATCTTTGGTTATTTAATACTCATTTCAAGTATAAGTTTTAAAAATTGTACTTCAATTATTTTTATAAAGATTATTCTTTATGGGAATATTATTTAAATATTAATATTCAGATATTTTCTAATATATTGGGACTGATTTATTTCATTAAATCAGCATTACTCCAAACACTCTTTAAAGTGTTTTCGAGTCTTCAAAATGATTTTTAAAAGTTAGAGCGGATCCCAAAACTTATTTTTATATTTAAGATCTTCATTTTAAAGGGGATTTAAATACTCGTTCAAAACTTGAGGGATCCGGCTCAGTGGTGTATTTTACATTCGCAACGAGGTTGCTGTTTTGAGAAAACATCTTGATTA
Organism: Apium graveolens; assembly: GCF_009905375.1. Classification (NCBI taxonomy): domain Eukaryota; kingdom Viridiplantae; phylum Streptophyta; class Magnoliopsida; order Apiales; family Apiaceae; genus Apium; species Apium graveolens. The sequence continues at coordinate 48,735,725 of NC_133656.1, forward strand.
CTTGCCCATCATTCGGGAAGTAAGTTCATCTATTTGAGTCGGCATAAGCAACATGGGCTCAGTGGGCGTCCATGAAAGTGTAAGTGGCTCAGTGGGAGTCCATCAAATGCGTAAGTGGCTGAGTGGCAGTCCAGCATAAGGTCCTATTGCGGCCAGGGTGATGACCAGTGGGGAATTCGTCCATCTACTAGTAGAAAAGGTTACTTATTGGTATCTTTGCTTGATCAGCAAGATATCAGGTTTATGCCAAGGTTTTCTCCTTTCCAAATTCATTGGATATTGCAACTCTGTTTATAATTTTCATAACAGAGGTTTTCAAGGAGTGTATGAAATATATATATATAGCTGTATATATATATCGGGATTTAATGAAGTATCTCGTAACTTCATTATTTATAATGATATTCAAAGATTGAATCTATTCAAATCTTGTCTTGTAGTCTCATCTATGTGATGAACTTTTGAACTGATTATAACTTGAACGGTGGTAGTTCAAGTAATATTTGGAAAATATATAAGTATATTGGGGTATCTTGTAACTTCATATTTTCAACTTATATCTAGTTAATGATTATCTTATGCATATCAAAGATTTTCAGAAAAACGTTGAGACAAGGGTAGATATATGAGATCACCTTGCAACGATATTTTTATTAAGTTATAAACTGGAACTCTGTGTATATTATGCATGGAAGAGGACTTCCAAGATTTTGAAAAGTATATATGTATATATACTGAATATTTTGCGACTTCATCGCATTAAGATATCAAACTTGGTTCATTTCTTTTGACCAAGACTTTCATGAGTACTATGAGAAGGCTCATATATTGTTAATCATTATACATATTATTTTGGTGGGCTTGCTGCTCACCCTTGCTTTCTTCTTCAATCACACAACAACAGATAGAAAAGATGAACATGACCAAGCTCCCGATTCGCAAGCGGTTAGAAAACGTTCCGCAGTCTTCTGAAAGCGTTGATGCCGCCGTAGCTGAGGTATGAGCTACCAATAGGCTAGGTTTTCAACTATTGATGAACCAGACTTATGTATAATATGAATTGTAATAATGGCAAGGAATATGTAAATTTATTCAGAACCTTTTTAAGGTGTAACGGTTTATAATTGTGGAATATAAGGACTTGTGTTATTTTTTGAGTGTTCATCTCTGAGACCATAACTTGTGGTGTGTGTGTTTATTGTGGGGTCACAGTACAGAGTAGTTGATTATTTATTAAGATTGGGTGTTATTAAGGGAAATGAAACTCGTGACAACCCGGATCCCCGACCCCGGATTTGGGGGTGTTACACCTAAGCTGCTAAACCTAACATCAATAGCCTTTGTCCTAGCTCAAGAAGCAGGGCAAGGCTGACGATGAAGAAAAATAGGATGAAGAAAATAAATAATTTCTTCTTCCTACTCTCGACAAACAGAATAGCGAGTCGGATGATTCGCTCTTGCTGGCGGAGAGCTTCCAGCCTTTCCTCCTCCAATCGCTCCAGATGGCGATGGTAATCCATGTAGAAGAACAGGAGGTGGGTGAGTACCTCCTGGGGAACTGAGTCCCATATCTCATCAAGAATGGCAATGACGTGCCATTTCTGCTGCCAGGCTTTACAACTCAGCTCCATGTTGAATGTTTCATAGTTCAAAAACATATTGTAATTGACCATGGTGTTTTTGATATTAAGAAAATGGAGATGAGTTTTGTGATAAAAGAGTTGATGTGAAGGCTAATGTGAAGTGGTTGTTTATATAGGCAAAAGAAGGCCAAGAGACGCAAAGAAATTTAATGCTGGCAGGTAGAATTAATTCTACCTCATCTCCCTAGACTGGGAAGATGAAAAACAGTCATTGGAAGTGTAAGTCAGGGTTAATGCGCACAAGTAACAAGTAAAAATTACTGTACGTGTCGTGAACCACTATCCCTAATGATATTGACTGTTAATATTCTACCCAAACATAGTCTGATTTAAAATGAAACTGTTTTTAGATTTTATCCACAAATAAGTCAAGTAAAGAATCAGAATTTAATATCAGAACTTAGACTTATATCAGAACTTAAAATTTATCAGAACATAATTTCTTAACTCGAAAAATGAATGCCTATCTTAGTAAGTCCTTGCACAAATTATGATATAGATTCTTCAGAACTTAATCATCAGAACGTGCAATCAGAACTTGTCCTCAGAATTTGTGCAATGTCACACATAAATTGTTCATCTAAAATAACATAGATCACCACAGTTATTTTCATCATTCATATGGAGTGTTTAGTGTGTGCATTAAGCTAAATATCAGACAAAGAGTAAAGTCTGATTCACTTCAGTATATCTTAGAAATAAGGCATAACTAAAACTTTACTAAAAACCTATCGTTATTCTGAAACCTACTATTGAACGAGTTCATGCTTGAGTCCACCTCAACTATTTTGTGCTAATTTTGTGCATCTTTTTAAATTCCATTTTACAGTGGCTTTTCAGTGTAAGTGAGTCACGACTGCTTATCAGAATTTATGCTATTATCAGAGTATTTCTCCAGTATTTATAGAGTGTGAAAAGTCACCAAGAAAATATTTTGCTTTTCTGATGCATATTTACTTAATACCAGAAATGCACTTGGGTCGTCCCTTCCACATTTGTACTCTAGATCTCAAAGGAGTACCTAAATTTTAATCCTTGATTCTTTTCTTTTTCTTTTGATAAGAGAGGTTTATCAGCACTTAGTACATTCAACAGATTTACTAGCATCAGAACTTAACAGATGAGAAACATTATTCTAGTTTGTGACTTAGTAATAAGATAGACAAAGTAAACTCAACTAAGCTCAATATCAGAATTTTCCTGTGTCAATAGATTTCCACAGAAATAATTACTTCTAACATGGGATCCCTAGTTTATTGAAGACTACTAGGTCATCATCTAGCACAGGTATCCTCATAGGGTTGAATAGTTACATTAACAGACATATCACTATCAGAGTTTAGAAACTTACATCAGACAACAGTCAGTACTTAAGCAAATTTTCAATTAAGCACAGAATACACAAAGAGAGTAATTTCTGTAAATACTGATCATAAAGTCTGATGCATCAGAACAAAACTAAGCAGATTTAGAGAAAGAACCTGAAACCATTCCAAGTTCATTTACCAATCTTGTAAAAGTAGCTTCATACAGTGGTTTTGTGAAGATATCTGCTAGTTGTTGATCTGTTGGAACAAAGTGCAATTCCACTGTACCTTCATCCACACGTTCCCTTATGAAGTGGTACCTGATGCTGATGTGCTTTGTCATAGAGTGTTGAACTGGATTACCTGTCATAGCAATATCACTTTGATTATCACAGTAAATAGGGATTTTGAAATATGTTAACCCATAATCCAGTAACTGATTCTTCATCCAAAGAATCTGTGCACAATAGCTTCCTGCAGCAATGTACTCTGCTTCTGCAGTTGATGTGGAAATTGACTTTTATTTCTTGCTAAACCAAGAAACCAATCTGCCTCCAAGAAATTGGCAGCTTCCACTTGTGCTTTTCCTGTCAATTTTGCAACCTGCAAAATCTGCATCTGAGTAACCTATTAGTTTAAAATCTGATTCTCTGGGATACCACAATCCCAGATCAGCTGTTCCCTTAAGATACTTGAAAATTCTTTTCACAGATGTTAAGTGAGGTTCTCTTGGATCTGCTTGAAATCTTGCACAAAGACAGGTAGCATACATGATATCAGGTCTACTAACAGTTAGATAGAGTAGAGAGCCAATCATACCTCTGTAATCAGTAATATCTACTGATTTACCAGTATCCTTGTCCAGTTTTTTTGCAGTAGCCATGGGAGTGGATGCACTTGAACAATCTTGCATTCCAAATTTCTTCAGCAAGTTTCTGGTGTACTTAGTTTGACAAATAAAAGTGCCTTCTTCATCCTGCTTGACTTGAACGCCCAGAAAATAGCTAAGTTCCCCCATCATACTCATCTGATACCTTGACTGCATCAGTTTGGCAAACTTTTTGCAAAGTTTGTCATTTGTAGACCCAAAAATGATATCATCAACATAAATCTGGACCAGAAGTAAGTCCTTTCCATGGTTGAGGTAGAACAGTGTTTTGTCTATAGTTCCTCTGTTAAATCCACTTTCCAGAAGAAACTGAGATAAAGTCTCATACCATGCTCTAGGAGCTTGCTTAAGTCCATAAAGTGCTTTATCAAGCCTGTAGACATAATCTGGATATTTGGAATCTACAAAGCCTGGAGGTTGTTCAACATATACTTCTTCCTCCAATTCTCCATTGATAAAAGCACTTTTCACATCCATTTGAAAGACAGTAAACTTTTTGTGAGTAGCATAAGCAAAAAATATCCTTATGGCTTCTAACCTAGCAACTGGTGCAAATGTTTCATCATAATCAATTCCCTCCTGTTGAGAATATCCTTTTGCAACCAGCCTTACCTTATTCCTTGTAATTATGCCATCACTGTCAGTTTTGTTTCTGAATACCCATTTTGTAAAAACAACAGATCTATTCTTTGGTCTTGGCACTAGAGTCCAGACTTTGTTTCTTTCAAATTCATTTAACTCGTCCTGCATTGCTTGCACCCAATCAGCATCTTGAAGAGCTTCTTCCACTTTCTTTGGGTCAGTCTGAGAAAGAAAAGAATTGTAAAGACATTCATTTGAAGTACCTGTTCTAGTTCTGATACCTGCATCAGGATTTCCAATTATTAAATCAGGTGTATGTGATTTAGTCCACTTCCTTGCAGATGGAAGGTTTTCTCTAGAATTGGATGCTCCCCTATGATCCATGCTGTCTTCATTTTCATTTTCTGATGCTCCCCCTGAAACTATACTCTCTGAGTTGGATTCTTCAGAATTTAGATTTTCAGAACTATCAGAACTTGGCTTATCAGAACTTGACGAATCAGAACTTAGAGAACCAGATGTATGTTCTGATGCTTCTTGAGATGTGGTAAGATCTTGAGTATGCTCCCCCTGCATAGGTGCATCTTCCTTTGGCGTAGTCACCACAGTTTCAATAACATCAGAGTTTAATCCATCAGAGTTTGCAGTATCATGACTTAGATTGTCAGGATTATCAGTATCAGAATTTGAGTCTTCATTTTCAAATCTCAGCTGATCATGATCAATAAAATCTTCAAGTCCATTAATCTTCTTGTCATCAAAAGAGACATTGATAGACTCCATGACCACTCTTGTTATCAAGTTATAGACTCTGAAGGCTTTTGTGGAAAGTGGATATCCAACAAAGATTCCTTCATCAGCTTTTAGATCAAATTTGGATAGCTGTTCAGGATGAGTCTTAAGAACAAAACACTTGCATCCGAATACATGAAAATACTTCAGATTTGGCTTCTTTTTCTTCACCATCTCATATGGTGTCTTTCCTTGCTTGTTAATGAGTCTTGCATTTTGAGTAAAACAAGTAGTCTGCACAGCTTCAGCCCAGAAATAGGTTGGAAGCTTTGCTTCTTCAAGCATTGTACGTGCAGCTTCAATGAGAGTTCAATTCTTCCTTTCAACAACTCCATTTCGCTGTGGAGTTCCAGGAGCAGAGAATTCCTGCTTGATTCCATGGTTTTTGCAGAACTCTTCCATTATTAAATTCTTGAACTCAGTGCCATTATCACTCCTTATTATCTTCACAGAATCTTTGACCAATTTATCCAGTTGTTTGACATGATCAATCAAGAGAGATGCAATTTCACTTTTTGTGTGCAAGAAATACACCCATGTGTATCTGGTGAACTCATCTACTATGACGAAGGCATATTTCTTCTTTGCAATAGACATGACATTCACTAGACCAAATAGATCAACATGTAGTAGGTGATAAGGCTCAAGAATTGATGATTCAGTTTTGCTCTTGAATGAGGATTTTCTTTGTTTGCCCTTGTGACAAGAATCACAAAGGCCATCAGGAGCAAATACTGACTTTGGCAGTCCTCTCACAAGATCTTTCTTGACCAACTCATTTATATTGTTGAAATTTAAATGTTTCTTGTGCCAATTCCAGCTTTCTTCAATTGATGCTCTACTCATCAGACAGATTGCAGAACCATCAGTACTTGTTGAAATCTTAGCTTCATAAATGTTACCACGCCTGTATCCTTTCAGAACAACTTTGCCTGTAGATTTACTCATAACTTCACAGTGTTCTTCAAAGAAATCAACATGATAACCTCTGTCACAGATTTGACTTATACTCAGCAGATTGTGTTTAAGTCCTGAGACCAGAGCTACTTTATTAATGATGACATTCCCAAGATTGATATTGCCATATCCCAATGTTTATCCAATGTTGCCATCTCCATAAGAAACACTTGGGCCAGCTTTCTCCACAAAGTCTGATAGCGGGGCTTTATTTCCAGTCATATGTCCTGAACATCCACTGTCCAGAACTAGGATGTTTTTCTTGTTGCCCTGCAATCACAAAGACCACTAATGATTAGTTTTTAGGACCCAGACTTGCTTGGATCCTTTGGTCTTATCAAGTTTGTTAACATTTGCAGTGGATTTAGCATCAGAGTTTATGTTAACATTTTTCTTATCAGAATTTACACTATCAGACTTTGAATCAGAATTTACACTAGAAGGAACAATGGAAACTTTCTTTAAAGAAGGTTTTATTTGATAATAATCATAGTACAAACTATGATATTCCTTACAAGTATAAATGGAATGCCATAAACTACCATAATGAAAACAAGGATTTTGTGGCTTATATCTAACAGACTGACTCTTAACTCCTGACTTTGAAGGTAAGGAGTTTATGTTCTTATTCTTCCTGTAAAAAGAAGCCAGATGGTTAGAACTTCCACAGTTATGACATGTTTTCCTAGGAGCTTTAGGAACAGGTTTATAATCATTGCTTTTATTCACACCTTCCTTTCCATTCCTATTTTTCCTAGGTGATTTTACCTTGTTTGCGTTCTTAACATCTTTCAGCTTATGCTTAAACTACTTCTTAGTCATTAAGCCTATGTTTACTTCAGCTGTCTTTTCCTGTTTTAGTTTGTCAGAAGTTAATCCCTTTTTAACATCTGATTTCTCATTATCAGACTTTACAGTTACAAACTTAACAGGTTTTAACTTTGGCTTTTGCTTAACAACAGGCTTAATTTCTACAGTTCCTTTATCATTCTTATCCTCTCCATAACCTAAGCCCTCTTTCCAGTTTTCACTACTTAGCAAATTTTGAGTTGTTCTGCCAGAGTTAGTCCAAGTCCTGATAACCTCTCTTTCCTTTTCTAACTCAGTTTTTAGAGATTCATTCATTTTTATCACTTCATCCCTAACATAAAAAGCATCATCTCTATCTTTCTGAGTTTGATGGAACATAACTAACTCTTTTTCTAAGAAATCATTTCTTTTCTTAAAAGCAAGATTTTCAGAAGTTAATCTTTCACATGTTAAAGTTTGATCTCTATAACTAACAAACATGGTTTTAAGATATCTTCTCAACTCATTAATATCATCAGTATGAAAAGCATAAGTAGTATGAGGTACCTTTGATTCAGCAGCTTCAGAACTGCTTTCAGCACTTGCTTTATCAGCATTTGCCATCAAAGCATAATTCTCCTCACTTTCAGAGTCTGAGGTGTCTGTCCAGTTTTTCTTTTTTGTGACAAGAGCCTTGCCTTTGTCACTCTTCACTTTCTTGCAATCAGGAGATATGTGGCCTTTCTCACCACAGTTATAGCATTTGACACTGGTGTAATCTCCTCTGTCAGACTTTCCTCCTCTGCCCTCAGATTTTCTGAAATTCTTCTTATCAGAACTTGTGCCTTTCCTGGAAAACTTCTTTCCCTTCCTGAACTTCCTGTATGCAATCTTTGTGATCCCTTTCACCATAAGAGCACACAGCTTCATCATCTCCTCATCAGCATCAGTCTCAGGCAAGCTTTCAGATTCTGAGTCATCATCACTTTCAGAACTTGATGACTCAGTATCAGACTTTGTGAAAAGAGCTTTACCCTTGTCTTTCCTTGAGGTATCTACCTTGGGGGATTCTTCTTCAGCCTTAAGAGCAACTGTCCTTGACTTTCCTCCTTTCCTCTTGCTTCTTTGTTCCATCTCAAGTTCATGAGTCTTGAGCATTCCATAATTTTCATCAAGAGTTGTTTCATCAAGATTGTAGTTGTCTCTTATTGTTGTTGCCTTCAAATCCCAGCATTCAGGAAGAGCTAACAGGATTTTAAGATTTGAATCTTCAAGATCATACTCCTTATTAACCAGTGACAAAACATTCAAGAGTTTGACAAATCTATCATATAAATCAGTCAATGACTCATTAGCCTTTGAGTCAAAGTGTTCATACTCTTGAGTGAGTATTGTCTTCCTGTTCTTCTTAATTGTATCAGTTCCCTGACACCATGTTTCCAGAGCATCCCATATCTCCTTTGCAGTCTTGCAGTTAATTACCCTGTTTGACATTACATTATCAATGGCACTATGCAGTAAGTGTCGTACCTTAGCATCCTTAGCAATTGATGCGATATCTTCAGCAGTATAATCACTCTTCTCCTTTGGTACAATCTTTGCTGCTTCACCTGCAACTGCAACAGCGAGCTTGGTTGGTTTGTGAGGTCCTTCCTTGATTCTATCGAGATATTCTGGATCTGTAGCTTCCAGAAACATGGTCATCCTCACCTTCCATATGGCATATTCAGATGGTCTCAGTATGGGAACTCTGATGGTCTCATACCGACTTTGAATTTGTGTCTTTGGAGGTTCTTCAGTTTTGGTGGGCTTAGTTGGAGTTTCTGTGTCAGACATGATTGTGTTTGGATCTTAAACTGTTTGTGCGTTAACAGATAGGCTCTGATACCACTTGTTAGGTCACACACACACTGTAGAGGGGGTGAATACAATGTAAAGTACAATAAAATCGAACTTTAATAACTCAAGTAACAGAAAACAAACTTTATTGAAATAATAAACTCTGTTACAGTATGGAACTGTTACCTCTCAGTGATGAACAAATATCATGAGAGCTGTTAGGGTTACAATGAATAATCTTCTCGAATATGATAACACTTATAGTGTAAACCCTATGTCTGTGTTTATATACTACACAGTTACAAGATAATCGCTAATTGATATGGAATATAATTCTGCTTCCTAAAATATATCAATCAGATTTCTTTCCTTTAATCAGCTGCTGTCCTTATCTGAACGTCCTTCAGTACTTAAGTTCTGATATCCATCTTCTGATGATTATCTCCTGATAATTATAAGTACTGATATCCTTTAGTCCCGACTTCCAGTAAGCACTGATTTATTCTGTTTAAGTAAGATCTGAAAACTAAATATAAATCATATTATCCATGACATTCTCAAATATATCTAACAAACAATGTTAGAGTAATTTAAATGAACCGGTAACCTGGTTACATCTGCAAAGATATAACCTTGCGAGAAAAGAACGAATGCCATTATTGGAGAATACAAATGAACTAAACTGGACACAAGTTCGCACCTATACCCTGCTGATCATCTAGGATACAATGCAGATCTATATCTCACTATATAGATCCAGTCGGGTATCCAGGCTCTACGACCCATCTCAAGGATCCAGTTGTGTCCCGGTCCTTAGGATCAAGTATAAACTTAATCCCAAACATCACCATCCAGTCCATAGAGGAGCAACCGGAATAATCGGTATGCTTTGATATATCCCAACACCAGAATATATCAATATGTATGTGTAACTATTGGCACATAAAGAGAGAATTCAATGGAAAATGAGAAATCAGGAATCGAAGTGAAATATGAATGAAAGAATAACAATTGTGTATCAGTGTCTATGAATCTGAATCAAAAGAGTGCAAGTGTGATAAGAATATGAAGAAATGTCACTATTCTGAAATTAGAATAGGGGAAAAACTTGCCTTTCACGCGATTCACTCCAAGTACTTCACTGTCGTCTATCACCGGCTCGATTCGCCTTGCTGGCTTTGCTTCTATCAAAGAAATAGACTTATTTAGTCATCTCGTATCTTCAGCATGTCTCAAACTGACTCTACATAGCTCCTATCGTCTACCCATTCGCGTATTATTAACTCGTATACTAATTATTAACAAGAAAGACTCGATTAATCACATAATACACATAAGCACATAAGCCACATAGTCATATTAGGTTTAAAATATTTTTTAGAATCAAAATTGACTCGCTGCTCGCTTAACTGAACATTATCTGATTCGTTTCCTATTTTTCGGAATTTATCGGACTCGTCCCTATACGCGATAAGGCCTATAATTAAATAAATATCAAAAGTCAACCAATTAAAAGAAATTAGCTTTTAACATTATTTTTAATGAAAACAGCTCATTTTTCTGAGTCAATGGGCTTTCGTTTCGCTCGAATTGGATAAACGCTTCAATTAATATCAAATAATTTCAGATAAATCAATTGATTATTTAATATAAATAATTATTACTAATTATCAAACCCTAAAAATACTTTTTAATAATTATTTGAGAAAAATCAGAATTAAAAATGATTTTTCTATAATTTTTGGAATTAAAATAAATTTATTATGATTTATTGAAAATAATTGATTAAATATCAAAATAATTAATCATTTTTAAATAATTAATAAATAATAAATAATAAATAAATCTGATTTTAGAAAATATTTCAGAATTATTTATAATATAAATCAATTAATTAAATAATTAATTAATCAATTTATAAAATAAATAAAACTGATTTTATAATTAATAAAAATAAAAGTAAAAATAATTTTCCAGAAACACTTGTCAGAATCCAATCTTTGACAAAATTGGATCAAAACCGGGTAATCCAATTGGGTCAAACGGGTCAAAATCCAGTTCGTCAAGAACAGGCCGGATTTTGCCCAGAAACCAGACTACGGAGCAGATTTCAGCGAGCCATTTTTAGGCCAAAAACGGAACCGTGTGATTCGTTTTTAAGCTAGTAATAATTCTAACTGGCAATCTATTCCCGACCACAACATCACGGAATAACCCTCAAGTCAACTTCTCCGATCAAACCGACTTCATCTCCGGCGAAGCATCGATTTTTCTTTATTTGTACATGAAACCTTGATTTTAATAGCTCCAATCAAAGCTTGTTCATCACAGAATCAAAGACCTAACACCCTATATACCTTAGCTTTCTCAAAATAAAAAACGTATAAATCAAAATTGAGTATAAAGCCTAGGAATTGAACTATCATTCACAGCTATCGTTTGTTAAATTAACTAACAAGAATAGATAAGAAATCATCAGGCAAAGCTATTCATAACATCAATTTCAACAAATAACCCCAGAATCAAAAAGTACCAAATCAGGTATAAACCCTAGAAATCGAAAATCAAAAAAAACAAATTAAAACTTGAAATTGATGGCAAAAATAGAAAGAACAGATCAAAACCTGTGATTTGAGTACTCGAACTACTTGATTTGGTATAGAAATCAGATCAAAATCAATGTTTGATTGTGCAGCCCGAATTCAAAACCCGACCCGGTTCTTGAGAGAATTTGCATATTTTTCAGAATTTTTATAATTAATTAATAATAATTAAAATAAAATTAGGCTATTAATAGTAGGTAAAATAATACTCCTAATTAAAATTAAGGCCCTAATTATACATCTATTAAAATTAATTGGCCCCTAATTTTATAATTTTTGAGTATTAAATTTTAATTTTTAAATATTTTATATATACAATATATATGCCAAAATTTCCCAAAATTGTGAATAATTCAAAAATACAAAGAAATGGTAATAATGAAAGTCCTATAATTTTATAAAAATGTGATTTTTATTGGGATTTATAAAATATCTAGATGTTCAAAATAACATGATGGTATAAGCCGTTTGATGAAAAATAAAGCCCATTATTTTATTTGAAATATCAGCTGTAAAATCATAGTTCAGGTCTGATGACTTTTGATACGAAAGCTATAAATTCAAAATAAAATATCCTAAAAATACCCTAAAAATACCCCGACGATACAGAATACACATAGCTCGTAACAGTTAGGGTTTTCTAGCTAATTACACATAAATGACATATTAATATACATAATTTATTATAAATATGATATAATACAAGCGTAATTTCCAAGACGTTACAAATAACTTGCTCTTTAACCATTATATTTTCAAATCTTATACACATATAGGGTCTAAGCATAATTGGTGTCTACAATCTTCTATCTTAATTGTGGATGCTTAGTAGTAGGGTATACATATAACGAAAGTTGGCATATACTAATTTCGTGTTATCTGATTAGTTGTCATCACCATCACATACTAGGGTTAAAGAACATAACTTTGAATGAAGTATTTAATGAAGTTAGAATCCCATGTTTATTCTCATATAAGTAATTCAATCATAATTCTCTTAGTTAATGCTATTTAGTATAATCTCTTAGTTAAATCAAAACTCAAATTGTTATTTATCTTAGCAGTGAGTGATAATCATATATTGTTGTATAGGTGCATAATCTGAACTTAACCAAAACCAGTCCCTGTGGGAACGAACTTGACTTATATCTTATACTACTTGTGATCGTGTATGCTTGCATATATTTTTGCATTTGAATTACAGCGAACAAGTTTTTGGCGCCGTTGCCGGGGACACGGTGTTAATTTTTAGTTTATGTGCTTGATATTAGTGGTCGTTAAAGTTCACTGACTCAGATTCTTTTACTTTCACGGTTTACTTGTTTGTGATTCAGGTACTCGAGAGAGCGTGTATGCGAACACATTCTCAATCTCTTAAGGAAATTATTTAAGAAGTGGAAAAAGAAAATGAAGAAGACAAAGTAATCATTGTAATGGGAGATCCAGCAGCAGCAACGAAAGCGTTGACGGATTTTTCTCAACCAAAGATTAATGACATTCAATCTAGTATTGTCAGGCCAGCCATCGCGGCTAATACCTTCAAGATCAAGCCAGGCATGATCCAGATGGTCTAGAACTCAGTTCAGTTTTGGGGTGCTCCAACAGAAGATCCTAACATGCATATTAGGGACTTCGTCGAGATCTGTGACACCTTCAAGTTCAGTAATGTTTTTGAAGATGCTGTGAAATTGAGACTTTTCCCATTCTCTCTGAGGGATAAGCCTAAGGGCTGGTTACACTCTCTACCAGCTGGTTCTATTACTACTTGGAAGATCTTGCTCAAAAGTTTCTCACTAAATTCTTCCCTATGGCAAAGACCGATGCAATCAGAAATGCTCTTACTCAATTTGCGCAGCAATCGGGTGAATCTTTATGTAAAGCTTGGGAGCACTATAAGGAGATGCTTAGAAAGTGTCCTCATCATGGAATGCCTGACTGGATGGTGATCAATTGCTTTTATAATGGTTTGGGAGCACAGTCAAGACCTATGCTCGATGCAGCATCAGGTGGAACTTTATGGGCTAAGAGCTACGAGGAAGCTTATGAGCTGATCGAGATGATGGCTGCAAATAAATATCAGAATTCAACTCAGAGGCTACCACAAGGCAAGGTAGCAGGAATTTTGGAGGTGGATATAGCTACGGCTATCACTGCTCAGCTAAAGGCGATAACTATGAAAATCGATTCTCTGGCCAACTATGGAGTTAATCAGATAGCCAATGTTTGTGAGCTGTGTGCAGGTGTACATGCGACGGAGCATTGTTCTATATCTTTTGAATTAGCTCAGTTTGTGAGCAAATTTCATAGGCTGCGGCATCCAGTTCCTGGCATGTACCATCCTAACAACCGTAATCATCCGAACTTCAGCTGGAGCAACAATCAAAATGCAATGCAATAGCCGTACCAGCAGTTTGGAAATAAGAAATTCAATCCTCTTGGGTTCCAGCAACAGTTTGTACCAACATATCAGTTTCAGCCACAGAGGATGCAACAACAATCTCATGGAGGTCCAGGTCCATCTGTTAATGAAAAATCTGAATTGGGGGAGTTGAGGCTTATGTGCAAAAGCCAAGCGGTTTCAATCAAGACTCTGGAGAACCATATAGGGCAAATTGCCCATGCACTGTTGAGTCGACCTTAAGGAACTCTTCCTAGTGATACAGAAGCTAATCCAGGCAAGAGGGAAGTCAATAAATAGATTAATACAATCACCTTGAGGTCTGGAAAGGTCGCAAACCCTCAAAATCATCAAGACGAATATTCTGAAAAAAAATCCAGAATGCAGGCGCGCCCGAGCCCTTACCAATTTCAGAAAGTGCAAAAATTGTTGATTCAGTTGTGGAAAAGGATGGTGAAGCGGAAACAAAGAAAAATTCTGCGAAAAACACTACTCCCTCATGATTTAGAATAAATATGATTAATTAATCATATTTAATGAATTAGAGAATTTATATAAATAATGATAAAATAGTTTTATTATTATTTATTTCTACTACCGGCTTAATATTGAACCTACAGGGTCACACCATAAAAGAGAATAATTTAATGGTGGAGGAATTAATTAATAATGGCTGATAATTATTTATTTATGAAATAAATAATTAATTAGAAAATTTAATAATTGATTAAATGAGATTTAATTGATTATAAATTAATTAAGAAAAAGTTCTTAATATTATTAATTAAGAATTTAATTTTTGGAAATTAAATCAAGTGAGAGAATTATTTCTAAAGAGTTTAGAAAAAGGATTAATAATTAAAAGGTGTTTTAATCATTAGTGAGAATAATAAAGGGTTAATAATAATAATATTTTATGGGAAAATTTTCAGCTGAAAATTTTGCCTATAAATATACTATTATAGACCCTATTTTTGCCTCAACCAAAAAGATTTACAAAACCCTATTTTTGAAGCTGCTAAGGATCTCCGTTCATCATTTTTGGATCGCCATTAAAGACCTCCATTTTTCCATTAACATAAAGCTTCTTAAGGTAAACATGGATCCTGCGGAGGGTTTAGGTTTTTTTAAGATTTAAATTTACATTTTCGCTGCGTTTATGTGCTAAAAACCCTTCAATGGGATTAGAGCTACTTGCGAAAAGTTTTTACTTCGTTTATGTGTTTAATTGTTTTCGATATATGAGCATGTATGTGATTCGCCATGATTTGATGTTGATATAATATGCTTATATATGTATGGTTTTGAATATATGATATTCATGTGAGTTATATAATCATAAGATGATTATGTAATCTGTATATATACTGATATATACATGATTTATGTTTGTTCTAATTATGAGAATCATATTAGATACGGATTCTGAATTGGCTGCTGCAGATTTGCTGAAATCTGGGTATGGTGTCCGATTTACGCAAACGAATACCCTATTCCATAGGTAAACGAGCGTCTGAACAAAACTGATAGTTAAAGCTATCAACGACTCGTCTATAAGGCGTTTGACGTTGTTTACTGCCCGTAAACAGTGATTCTTGTTTTTCTGATATAATTCTAATTTTTCTGATTTTTGTCATATTTTCTTTTTATGATTAGATCATGGATAATATGATATGTTAAGATCAGATTATGTGTTTTAACATGCTTTCATGTGTTGTATGAGCATGGTGGATGGTTATGGCCTTTCGACCTTAGTGTAATGGTTTTGGTTTTGGTTTTAAATACGACTTGCATGTCGTCAATCTTTGTAATCATAAATCTCGAATGTAACTCGAGTTATTCTTGTAAGTTCATTAGATTAGTCTTACTTTAAATCATGTAATGTAATTGAAGACTCAAGAAGGCTATCCAATGGAGGTGATACAAAGAAAAAGACGAGGTATACAAGAAGTCTAAACAAAGAAGAAGAGTTATGTAATAAGTAGTTGTATTTATTTCCATCACCATATTAGATTGACCTTGATCCTTATCATGAGCTTGATAAAGATCACATAGGATGGGGCCATAACCAAACACATTTACTTTATTGCACTTTATATTTACTTGTTTATTTAATTTTATATATGAGATATGTGCCTATATTTACCATGCGATGATAGATTTAGGTGAACTTAAATCAATATAAGGCGTGCTCTAGAAAATCTAGATTAGGAATCGTTTCTTGCCTTAACAATAAATATTATGAATACGATCTTGAGATTCTTGTGTTTATGAAACACGTAATTGCATATGAATTTTCAATATTGAGAGAAAGGATGATTCTGTCAACAACAGATTTCTATCTGTAAGAAAGGGTTATTAAGTGACGCCTCTTGACAATGCTCCACCCGATCTGGGAATCATCTGATTATCGATTATTGATTTGAAATATTTAATTTAAAAGGAAGAATCTCTTTATAATATGATTATGATTGTAATGTAATATAATCCCTCTAAAATTAAATAATATCAAGTAGTAATTGGCCAATGACACAACGGACTTGTGTCGGTCATAGCCTTCCAACATGGTAGAAAGTGGTTCTTATTTTTAAATCATTATCATTTCGTGCTACAGCCGAGGGCTTTGATTTCGAAATAAGAAATACTTGTCTATTACATAGAGATTTGTACATTGAATTAGAATCTAAAGTTCGGTACGTGCTACAGCCGTGGGCCGTTGGAGACTGATTCAATTGTATGAAATGTTGGGTTAGACTTGACTTAGAATATTGAGTTTGTCGTGCCACAGCCGTGACTCAATTATTCAAGAGGCTAAACTTATATTAGGGAATAACTTAAGATGTAATTGACAAGAGTTGTCTGCCTTTTGAACATCACATGACGTTTCTTGCCACAACCGAGGTTGTGTGATGGAATGTAGGATCCCTATTCCCACTAGCATTATGAATGCTTAATTTTCACTTAGGGGGTTGAAAAAATTAAATAAACTAGTGGGAGACACATATGAATAAAGACCCGATTCATATAGTGTTTTGAAATGAAATTAAATATTTGCTAAGTGTTGTTATGTGTTTATCATTTACAGATTTACTATATTCGTCATGTCTTCTGCACTATCACTCTGGAGCATACTAGATGCTCACAAGTTGACTGGTCCTAGTTTAGCTGTTTGTTTTCACTGTAACAAGTTGGGCACTGGAAGAGGAACTGCAAGGTTTACCTTGCAGAATTGAAGAAGAAGAAGGGTAGTGAGACTACCGCTTCTGATTCAGGCATATTCATGATCGAAGTTAATATGTCACTAAGTCAAATTTCTACTTGGGTATTAGATACCGCCTGTGGTTCTCATATTTGCAATTCGTTGCAAGGACTAAAGGGAAGTAGGACTCTTGAAAAAGATGAGGTGAACGTATGGGCAATGGAGCAAGGGTTGCGGCCATATCTGTAGGATCATTTAGTTTACATATGCCTACGGGCAAGACTATTATTTTGAATAATTGTTATTACGTTCCCTTTATTGTGAGGATTATTGTTACTATTCTTATGTTGGATGTGGATGGTTTTTCATTTATTATTAAGAATAATGAATGTTCTATCCTCAAAGATAATGTTCTTTTTGGACGTGACATTTTAAATAATGGTCTGTATGTATGTGACGTAGAGCATGATTTACTTCAGATTGAACAAACTAATAAAAGAAAACGAGATGATGAAAATCTGACCTATTTATGGCACTGTAGGCTAGGTCATATTAGTGAAAATAGACTGCGGACATTGCATAAGGAAGGGTTACTTGACCCCTTTGATTTTGAATCATATCCTACATGCGAGTCTTGTCTATTTGGTAAAATGACCAAATCTCCATTTAGTGGACATGGAGAGAGGGCTACAGATTTGCTAGGATTGGTACACACAGATGTATGTGGACCAATGTCTACGCAAGCCATGGGTGGATTTTCATACTTCATTACTTTCATAGATGATCGATCTAGATTCAGATATGTGTATTTGATGAAACACAAGTCTGAAGCCTTTAAAAAGTTCAAAAAATATAAACATGAAGTGGAGAAACAAATCAAACACAGTATTATAACTCTTCGATCAGATCGAGGTGGTGAATACTTGAATGGAGAGTTTCTAGATTATCTCAAAAAAAATGGTATAGTCACCCAATGGACTCCTCCATATACTCCACTGTTAAATGGGGTATCTGAAAGGAGAAATCGAACTTTGTTAGACATAGTTCGGTCCCTGATGAGCTACGCGAATCTTCCAGTATTCCTATGGGGTTATGCATTGGAAACCTCAGCATATTTACTGAATAAGGTGCCTTGCAAATCTGTTCCTCAAACACCATATGAGATATGGAAAGAAAGGAAACCGAGTCTTAAACACGTTAAGATTTGGGGATGTCCAGCTTATGTCAAGAAAATTGACCCAGATAAGCTAGAATCTCGATTCGTAAATAGTAATTTTGTGGGATATCCTAAAGAGACTTTGGGGTATTACTTTTACACCGATCATCGGGTGTTTGTCTCCAGACATGCTACCTTCTTGGAAAAGGAGTTTATCCTTGAAGGAAATAGTGGGAGCAAAATTGAACTTGATGAAGTAAGAAGCACAAAGTACTACGGATCAAGTGGAAACACCTGTTCAGACTGAACAACCTTCTGTGGATCAGCCCATTCGTAGGACAAGGAGAGTGTCTCTCCAACCTGAGAGGTATTATGGCCTTGTCATTAAGAATGACAATGAGTTGTCAATCATTGATGATGACGACCCTGTGACCTATAATGAGGCTATGAGTAGTGTTGACTCAGAAAAATGGCATAGTGCCATGAAATCCGAAATGGAATCTATTTATACCAACCAAGTATGGACTCTGGTTGAGGCACCTGAAGGTGTTAAGCCTATTGGGTGCAAGTGGGTATACAAAAGAAAGATTGGAGCAGATGGCCAGGTGGAGACCTATAGGGCCAGGCTTGTGGCAAAATGATTCAAACAAAGGCAAGGGATTGACTTTGATGAAACTTTTTCGCCTGTAGCCCTGTTAAAATCAATTCGGATTTTGCTTGCGATTGCTACTTACTACGACTATGAGATCTGGTAAATGGACGTGAAAACGGCCTTCCTCAATGGGGAACTTGAGGAGGAAGTGTATATGACACAGCCAGAGGGTTTTCTTTCCAAGGGAAATGAACACCTAGTGTGTAAGCTGCTGCGAACCATATATGGTTTAAGGCAAGCTTCTCGTAGATGGAACATCCGTTTTGATGAGACAATCAAAGAGTTTGGTTTTATCAAAAACATAGATGAACCATGTGTCTACAAGAAGGTTAGTGGGAGCGTGGTAACATTTCTTGTATTGTATGTGGATGACATACTTCTTATAGGAAATGATATACCGATGCTACAATCAGTCAAAGTATGGCTATCAAAGAACTTCACCATGAAGGACTTGGGAGAAGCATCCTACATTCTCGGTATGAAGATCTATAGAGATAAATCTAGAAGAATGATAGGTCTTACCCAGGCTACATACATCCAGAAAGTGCTTAAAAGGTTTAGCATGAAAGACTCCAAAAGAGGTCTCATACCGATGAGCCATGGAGTGTCCCTTTCCGAAAAAATGTGTCCTAAGACACCTGAGGAAAGAGAGCGTATGAGTAAGATTCCTTATGCTTTAGTAATATGATCTATCATGTACGCGATGTTGTGTACAAGGCCTGATGTTGCTTATTCAATTAGTGTGATGAGCAGATATCAGTCCAATCCAGGTGAAGACCACTGGAAAGAAGTGAAAAACATCCTTAAGTACTTGCGAAGGACTCAGGACATTTTTCTTGCTTTTGGTGGTGAATCTGAGTTGAAAATAGAGGATTATACTGACTCTAGTTTTCAATCAGAAAGTGATAGCAAATCCATGTCAGGGTACGTGTTTACTCTGAATGGTGGTGTAATTCAGATTATTGAAAAAGGAGATTTCAACGTCGAGAGAGTTGACACACATAACAACGTAGCAGACCCACTCACAAAGCCACTTTCTCAGAGTCACTTTGATCGTCATAAAGACAAGATGGGCATTAGATACTAGAGTGATTGGCTTTAGTACAAGTGGGAGATTGAAATAGATATGTCCTAAGTCCAATCATGTATGAGGATTTAGGAATAACTTTTATGTAATCTGTTTTGATTTCATTGATATAATAAAAGGCTTGTTTTGTTTTTATTGCGGGCTCTATCTATTTAAATGTTTAAATAAGATATACCATAGTTTAGAGTAAAGCTTTTTATGGATTGTGATGAGATCATAATAATGAGACCTAAAAGATGATAACTCTAAACTCAAATAGTTCCTGGTCATAGGATTACTAATTGGTAATTAATAATCCGCAAAGATCGGTACATACTATGCTTGCTTCATTATGAAGGATGTTTGTTCTCATAAACATTTGTGTGGTAACACTATAGCTAGTATGTAGGTGCTTATTATAGAATAAGTTCACTGAACATGACTCACACAGCTGAACAACTGATGGAGTTCACTCATGTGTCAGCAGTTGTTCACATAGTGATAGTTGTACAAGTATCCTTAGACTTGAGATCATCATAGTCATCTTGTGTATACTGAACTATGCTTTGGTTTAGTTCTTAGTCTTAAGGGACAATTATAAGGGCTCTACTGGGTATAGGAATTTGTACACGAAGATAGTATATGATCAATAAAGGATCTACCCCTTCCAGTGTAGAAAGAGAATGTTCAATGCTGATCCACTTATGTTAGTTCAGGAATCTCTGGCCAGAGTGAATGAAATTAGAAAGGAGTTTCTAATTTACATTAAATAGAACTAAGCATAGTGAATGGGAAAGCAAGAGATTAAATAAGATAGGCTTGACACAAGTTCCATGCCTTGTATTTAATCGTGACATTGCAGGGTAGAAGGAATTAATTGTACCGTAACTACTCACCGAATAGGTTCTTGGTATTCTAAGCAGTGAATTCGTATTATCCGGATAGTCGCGATATGCTGAGAAGTATCCCTCATGATGTAGAATAAATATGATTAATTAATTAATCATATTTAGTGAATTAGAGAATTTATATAAATAATGATAAAATAGTTTTATTATTATTTATTTCTACCACCGGCTTAATATTGAACCTACAGGGTCACACCATAAAAGAGAATGATTTAATGGTGGAGGAATTAATTAATAATGGCTGATAATTATTTATTTATGAAATAAATAATTAATTGGCAAATTTAATAATTGATTAAATGAGATTTAATTGATTATAAATTAATTAAGGAAAGGTTCTTAATATTATTAATTAAGAATTTAATTTTTGGAAATTTAATCAAGTGAGAGAATTATTTCTAAAGAGTTTAGAAAAAGGATTAATAATTAAAAGGTGTTTTAATTATTAGTGAGAATAATAAAGGGTTAATAAAAATAATATTTTATGGGAAAATTTCCAGCTGAAAATTTTGCCTATAAATATACAATTATAGACCCTATTTTTGCCTCAACCAAAAAGATTTACAAAACCCTAATTCTCTTCATCTCCTCCTCCTTCATTACATCGTTTTCTTGGTGGATACCGGTGGAGTGTTTCACACTTGAGGAGCAGCTGCTAAGGATCTCCGTTTATCGTTTTTGGATCGCCATTAAAGACCTCCATCTTTCCATTAACGTAAGGCTTCTTAAGGTAAACATACTGAACTACGAATTAAATATTATTTTTCGCATGGATCCTGCGGAGGGTTTAGGTTTTTTTAAGATTTAAATTTACGTTTTCGCTGCGTTTATGTGCTAAAAACCCTTCATCAGTACGTTTAGAATCAAAATTAGGTCAATAACAGTATTTATCGATCAAATAACGACTCAGAATGATTCTCAAATCAAACGACCTTTCAATACAAAAGAAATTACGTCTCGCAAGTATTTTTATTGGAAGCGGGATGTTTTTTTAAGTCTATACGCGTTCTTTTCGTATTAAAAGGACGAACGATTTATTTATTATGAATAAAATAAGATTAAAATAGAAATAAATCAATTAATAATAATATTAATTGATTTTAAATACCTAAATATAAATTTTAAAAGCTTAAAAGTAATTTTTAGGAATTATTTGAATTAATTATAAATAATTATACTTTATTTAACTATTTATAAATAAAATTAATTGATTAAATGATTTAATCAATTAATTAAAATTCATAAATAACTAACTAAAATAAATTATAGATAATTAAATTAAATTGGATTTTTGTGAAAATAATAAAAGAAAATAAATTCTGGAATTTAAAATAATTTAGTTAATTTATTTACAATAATTAACTAAATTTAATTTTTGGAATTTAAGACAATTTTTTTGAAATAAAATAAGATAAAATAAAATAAATTTTGAATTTGCTTTTAAAATAAAAGGCAGAAACAGGTGTTGGTTTTGGAATTGGGGAAATACAAATCAAAATCGGGTCATAATTATTCCTGAAAACGGGCCAGGAAGATCTAAACCGGGTCGGTATGAAGGTCCACCAGTATCTGGGAAATCCCCATATTTCGGCAACCGACCCGACGTCCGGAGGCCTTCTGACGTACCCCGGAGATGGCCAAAACACTACAGTTTATGCATTTTTTTCGTACCAAAACGTTGTAATCTAACCCAACAACATCAGTAATTCCAGAAACGCAGCAAACAACGATAACTCGACGATTTCCGTCATGTTCTTGACAAAATCCGGCGAATAAATCGGGCAAAACACGAACTGTATCGATCCTAACTCAAATTCAACAAACAATATACCGAAATGAAGCTCATGAGGTCTATAATCTGCTACAACAATCACGACAATCATAAACAACACATACTGGCCGGAAAATCAAATTAAAAATCCGACAAAACTGAAAACTCGGTTTAATCAATCCTGAATTAAAACAAACCAACCAAATACATAAATTGATTCTATAGATCAGACTAAAGCTATATATAACATCAAACATAATCAGAGATCAACAGAATTCAAAAACGATTTCAAGAACAAGAACTTAAAATCGATTTTGGTATATAGAGCATCAACAGAGGATCCCTAAATCTCCCAATATCATTGATTCTTTGTGATGAACACAATTATACCCCCAAACTTTGTTCTTGAATTTCTTTCTATTTTTAGAATTTTTAATAAAACTAAATGAAATAAAAAAATTATGCAGCTATTTATATTTACAGAAAGTCAATACTCTAAAATAAATTAAGGGGGTTTTTATCTCTTAATTAGAATAATTAGGCCCAAAAATAATAATTACAGGGAATAATTTTTAAATCCAATAAATAAAAAATTAATGTTAAAATTCCCAAAAATTATGAATAATTCAAAAATATAGGGTATTTGAAACATTTATAATTTAATAAAAGTAAAAAACATGAATTTTGTGGGCTTTGACGTCCTCGTGGGGTCCCGGTCCGCTTAATTTTGAGAAATCGAAACGATTCCTAAATTAACAGAAAACCCCGAAAATACATAAAATACATGCAGACGCACATAAAACGAGATAAAACGAGTACCTCTATAAAGACGCAAATAAATACGAGTCCTGATTACAGATCGATTCATATAAATGTAGTTTAAACACATAACAATTAATCGAAAAAATTTATGGTTCTTGCGGGGCCACAGATAACAACTATAACACGTAATATTATGGTAAAGAACATTTTAAACTTATTTAAACACTTAATATTTATTTATTTAACATAAAATATTCACATAATTTTCCCGGATATTACACACTCATTGCACGGTCAAATAAGCATCTTTGTTATGTGATCAATAATAGCATGAATCCTTGTATAACTCTAGTAGAAAGGAGGTGTTGTGAGTCAATATGTGTTTATCGTCTATTCTGTTTATAAACTCGTCATTGTTTTGATGATAGATAAGTTATGGTTATTGATCTAGTATCGAGAGTATATCTATTAAGCATCGCACACACGTACGTTTCTGGTTTATAAGTTGGTTTATGGGATTTATTCGAACTTTGTTTTATGTCATTACATTCTTGGAGACATTCGCTTATTGGTTGGTTATGGTTATTCTGAGGGGATCGTTGCATTGTTATTTAGTTGCATTTTCACGTAGTTGCATTAATGCATTAGTTTGTTTTGTAGTTTTGAGTCTGTTTATGCTTAAGGACAAGCATCGATTTAAGTTTGGGGGTGTGATAGGTGGATTTTATATCTACTTAGAATGCTTCATTACAGGTTTAAGTTGTTATTTAGGACTCAAGTATTTAGTATTTTTGATGTGTTTTTGTGTAATTGCATCTCAGGGCACTAGTTGGATGAGGAAAGGAGCTTTATAATGATTTATGCTGATAAAAGTTCAGATTTTGAAGTCAAGACCATTCTCAATTGTAGAGAATCTCGTTAGCTTCGCGTGGACTGTTGAATCATCAAATTCCGATGAACGAAACTCAAGTTACGAGCAAAAGAAGAATTGAAGTCAGAAATGGGCAGAAGCTCCGCGCACCCGCACAACTTTTCGCGCGCCCGTGCCCATGAGGAATTCACCCCGTGCGCCCGTGCCATCTACCGCGCTCCCGCGCCGCCTGTTTGTCAGAAAATCCTGATTTGAGTTGATTTATGAGAAGTTGAGAGTCCTGATCATCTTGGAGCCTATATATATCAATAAAAGGTCATTTTTAATAACAAGGAGGCAAGGGAGAGCAATACGAAGACCTAGAGAGCACAAAATGGCTACGGAGAAGAAGACTTTTGTATTCTTTAATATAGTTGATACTTTGATGCTTGTTTTTTATTTATCTTTAAACCCTAGTACTCGTATATTGTTTATTATCATGTTTTCATTAGAACCCGTGGTGACGATGAGTTCGATTATGAACTAATCGTTGTCATGGGGTTCTAACGGATTTATTTATTGATTACAATAGTTAATCATTTTATAATCTTTAGTGTGTTGTGATTTTTGATTTCCTAGTTTGGTTGTGCTTTTTCGTCTTTGATGCATAGCTAACATCTAAGATTGTTTGTTAATCTCTATTGAAGTGACAGTGAATATAGAGGTTTAGAACTTGACATGCTAGAATAGGTTTATGTATGAATTGACTTGCATAATTCATGGGTAATTTTAACCATCTTATTCACCCTATGTAATCAAGATAGATAACTTGCTCTTCAACTGTTATGTTTTCAAATCTTATAGACATATAGGGTCTAAGCATAATTGGTGTCTACTATCTTCTATCTTAATTGTGGATGCTTAGTAGTAGGGTATACGTACAACGAAAGTTGGCATATACTAATTTCGTGTTATCTGATTAGTTGTCATCACCATCACATGCTAGGGTTACAGAACATAACTTTGAATGAAGTATTTAATGAAGTTAGAATCCCATGTTTATTCTCATATTAGTAATTCAATCGTAATTCTCTTAGTTAATGCTATTTAGTATAATCTCTTAGTTAAATCAAAACTCAAATTGTTATTTTTCTTAGCAGTGAGTGATAATCATACATTGTTGTATAGGTGCATAATGTGAACTTAACCTAAACCAGTCCCTGTGGGAACGAACTTGACTTATATCTTATACTACTTGTGATCACGTATGCTTGCGTGTATTTTCGCGTTTGAATTACAACGAACAAGACCATAGTCTAATAGTTGATTATTCATCCATAAAATATGTGCACAACAACTACCTGCAGCAATGTATTTAGCCTCAGCTGTAAAAGTAAAAAACTGAATTTTGTTTCTTACTGAACCAGGACACTAGCTTGTTTCCTAGAAATTGACAGGTTCATGTTGTACTTTTTCTAACAATTTTACAACCTGTAAAATCTGCATTTGAATAACCAATTAGATCAAAACCAGAATCTCTAGGATACCAAATGCCAAGTTTTAGTGTTCCTTTGAGATATCTGAAAATTTTCTTAATAACTACTAAATGAGATTCTCTAGGATCAGCTTAAATTCTAGCACAAATACAAGTAGCTAACATTATATCTGGCCTACTAGCTATTAAATATAAAAGTGAGCCAACCATGCCTCTATAATTTGAAATGTCCACAGACTTTTCAATGGTGTTCAATTCTAGTTTAGTGGCAGTGACCATAGGAGTTTTTGTAGATGTGCAATCCATTAAGCCAAACTTCTTTAAATGATCATAAATATATTTGGTTTGACTAATAAAAATTCCATCACTAACTTGCTTAACTTATAAACCAAGAAAGTAAGTTAGTTCTCCCATCATGCTTATTTCATATTTACTTTGCATAAATTTGGCAAAAAAAATTCAAAGTTTCTCATCGGTAGAGCCAAATATAATATAATCTACATTAATCTGAACAAGTATACTAAAGCCATTAACACATCTAAAGAAAAGAGTTTTGTCAATAGTACCTCTTGTGAAGTGATTTTCTAAAAGAAGCTTTGACAAAGTGTCATACCAGGCTCTAGGTGCTTTCTTCAAACCATACAGTGCTTTCAAAAGATAGTAGACATAATCAGGAAAGTTGGGGTCTTCAAAACCAGGAGGATGACTGACATAGACTTCCTCCTCCAAATCTCCATATAGAAATGCACTTTTAACATCCATTTGATAGACCTTGAAATTGGCATGGGCTGCATACGCTAGAAAGATTATGATGGCTTTAAGTCTTGCAATAGGAGCAAAGGTCACATCAAAATCTCTTCCTTCTTGTTGACAATAGCCCTTAGTAACCAATCTAGCTTTGTTCCTAACTACTATGCCATTTTCATCCATCCTGTTTCTGAATACCCATTTTGTGTCAACATGATTCTTGCCTTTAGGTTTGGGTACCATCTTTCATACCTTATTCCTTTCAAATTGGTTTAGCTCTTCCTGCATAGCTAAAACCCAATCAGGATCCAACAAAACTTCTTCTACCTTCTTTGGCTCTTCCTGTGACAGGAAGCTTCTATATTGACATTTTTCTTGAGTTGCTTTCCTAGATTGTACTCTCGAAGATGCATCACCAATAATTAGTTCAAATGGGTGATCTCTAGTCCATTTCCTTTGTTGTGGTAGATTAGCTCTAGATGAAGAGGCCTCAAAGTTATCTTGATGTGTGACTGAGTTTTTATTAGAAGAAACTCCCCCCAAGTTTGTGGATCTTTGACTTGAAGTTGGGGTCCTTTCTGTGTGTGATCTATAATGACTTTCAACTCCTATTGATGGCTCAACAGATGTTGAA
The DNA here is from genome assembly GCF_009905375.1 of Apium graveolens. Taxonomy (NCBI): domain Eukaryota; kingdom Viridiplantae; phylum Streptophyta; class Magnoliopsida; order Apiales; family Apiaceae; genus Apium; species Apium graveolens. The sequence goes on from NC_133656.1 coordinate 48,762,764, forward strand.
TTTTGCCTTTCGGCGGATGATGCGGTTTGTCTCTCAACGAATGATGCACCTTGTCTTTCGACGGATGTAGAATTATGTGCTCCATTTATTGCTGACTTTTGTTCATTATCCTTAGGGATTATTTCTTGATCACTCTCATCATCACTATCATCACAGTTCATCTCAACATTGTCAAATTTGAGGCTTTCATGGAAACCTTCATTTTGCAGTTCTTCAATCTTCTTATCATCAAACACAACATGACAGATTTCATAACAATGTTGGTTCTTAGATTGTAGACTCTGTATATTTTTCCAACTACATACCCAACAAAAATATTTTCATCTGCTTTGGCATCAAACTTTCCATGCTGCTCAGTTTGATTCCTTAGAATATAGTATTTGCAGGCAAAGACATGAAGAAAGTTTAGTGTTGTCTTCCTGTTCTTGAATAATTGATAGGGAGTCATGCATTTTGCTTGATTGACCAAAGAAATATTCTGAGTGTAGCATGCAGTATTTACAGATTCTGCCCAAAAGTAAGTTGGTAACTTTGATTCTTCTAGCATTGTCCTTGCAGTTTCAATAAGAGATCCGTTCTTTCTTTCCACCACTCCATTTTTTTGTGGAGTCATTGCTGCTGAAAACTCATGCATGATCCCATTTTCTTCACAAAACAACTTTATTACAGAATTTTTAAACTCAGTTCCATTGTCATTCCTGATTCTTCTAACTTTGAGATCAGGATGATTGTTGACTTGCCTTATATGATTGATAATGATTTCACTAGCTTCATCTTTTGGTTTTAGAAAATATGTCCAAGTGAACTTTGAGAAATTATCCATAATCACTAGGCAAAATATTTTCTTTGAGATTGACACCACATTGACTGGTCCAAACAAGTCCATGTGCAACAGTTGTAGTGGTTCTTGAATTGTAGATTCAAGCTTCTTTTTGAATGATGCCTTGATTTGTTTTCCTTTCTGATAGGCATCACAAAATCCATCCTTTGAAAATTCAACTTGAGGAATTCCTCTTACATGATCTTTCCAAACTAATTTATTCATAGTCTTGAAGTTCAGATGGGATAATTTCTTGTACAACATCCAACTTTCATCTTAACTTACGTTGCTGAAAAGATAAGTAATAGAATTTACATTTGATGAGTTGAAATCATCTAGATACAAATTTCCTTTTTTCACTCCAATGAGAACCACTTTGTTGATCTTTTTGTCTGTAATAACACAAGCTTCTGAATTGAATGTTACTGAGTTTCCCTTATCACAAAGTTGGCTGACACTCAAAAGATTATGTTTGAGTCCATCCACTAGAGCAACTTCTTCAATGATGACATTATCTTTAGAAATCAAGCTATATCCCACAGTATACCCTCTGTTGTCATCTCCAAAAGTGATACTTAGGCCAACTCTCTCCTTGAGTTCTGTGAGCAGGGTAGAATCTCCAGTCATGTGCCTTGAGAAACCACTATCCAAATACCAAAGATTCTTTTTGTTTCCCTGCACACATCAAAATCAAATCAAGTTGATTTTGGTACCCAAGTTTCCTTGGGCCCTGCCCTGTTAGCCTTCTTTTTAGGTTTCTTAGGCTTGTCCTCATTTGACTTAGGTGATTGAGATTCAACCTTGCTCATTAGAGTAGGGCTTTGAAAACCATTCATAATTATAGAATTATCATGCACATGTTGGTTAACATGAAATGGTATATTATTTGCAAACATGTTATTCCAGTATGGCATGCTAAATGGCATTTGAGGCATATTGAATGCAACATAGTAAGGATTTTGTGCAAATAGCATGTTAGCAAATTGTGCATTCAAATTTTGTGCAGACATAACATTCATAGGAATTGTGGGCATGTTGGGAAATAAGGGAGGTGCAAACATGGGTGCAGGCATAACAGATTTCCAGTTAACAGACAAATGATTAACACTACCACACTTAACACACATTTTTCTAGGTGCATATTTATCAGGTGTGTAGTTGTTATATTTTTTAATTCCTAGTTTCCCATTCCTGTTATTTTTCCTTTTGGAATATTCCTTGACCTTAATTTTCTCCAATCTATCACTCAATTGCTTCATTGACAGATGCCCCATATTAACTCTTTTGTTATCCTTGACTTGACTTGATTCACCTGTAACAAAGTTCTTAGAAACTGATCTATATTTCTCATTGATTTTGGATAGCTTATCTTTGCTAATTGGTTTTATTTTATTCGACAGATGTGGTTATTTGTCTTTCAACGGATAATTCCTTTTATCTTTCGACGGATAATCTTCATTATCCGTTGAATCTACATCTGTTGAAAGTCCTTCTATCAAACCAGGATCCAGATTCTCCTTGCTCTTTTTCCAGGATTCTTCATAGAATGATACTATACCTTGAACTTTAGCAATTCGGGTATGAACATCTCTTGATGACTTTCAGGCCTTGACTACCCCTTGCTCTCGTTCAAGCTGCTTTCTCAAAATCTCCTCTTTCTTTAAAGATTCAGTCAGTTCCTCATTAGCAATTCTACACTCTATTTTCAG